>NW_017307494.1:369342-381432 GCF_000935625.1 Nanorana parkeri | reverse complement strand
GGGGGGAAGGTTGGGGGGGCGGGTTGTCAGCAAAAAAACACAAAAACTACCCTGTGAAGAAAACAGCTTTACACCTACCTGTCCATCTTCCAGTTTTCTAAAAACCTAACTTTGTAGCAGAGCTCCCAGAACCAACTCAATTTGACTTCTTGGATTGGTCCACTGGTGGATCCTGTGATGTTATTCCTCCTGCTGACCCCTAGTTAGTGCAGGACACAGTAGTGAGTCCAACAGTGGGGATGGTTGGAAAAGGAACCCCACCAGCCAGCAGAGGACATGCTATTCCACACACGAAAGTGTAGAATAGTATCCATGCCGGGAGCTCTGTTACAGCGCAAAGATTTATCAAACAAGCCCACAGACAGGTACGTATAAAACGGTTTCCTTCCCGTTCTTTTGTGATTTTGTTGACCTCCTGACAAGATATTTTTTTAAGCTGTGTGAATTGAGTCTATTGCAGGCTCCATTCTGCAGCTCCCCACTTTTACAAAGTCTGGAGCTATAATTTAGAATGTCCCCTGCAAGTGAATACAATATCACAACCCTTCCATTAGATATTGCTTCAGTTGACCAAGCAATGTAAAGGACAGGGGAGTTGTGGGGAGAACACCTTATATTAGAACATGGAGCCATTAGAGGTGGGAGATGAGAGCATATTAAACTAGAAGTGCTCCTTGCAATCTATTTTTATTAGGATATTAGTGACTAAAATCAATGAAGACTTGGGCTGGCCATACACCTATAGATTATCTGCAGATTGTCTATGGTCAGATGGAAAAAGTGCAACAGATTCCTCCATCTACGCTAAACTTTGTGGATGGAGGAATCTCCCACTGGGCCAAGCTTCAGTATCTTGCTAGTCGGCCCTGCTGGCTCCCAAAATACCTGAACAATCTGATTGGATGCAGGCATTGCTCAGGTATTTTGAGAGCCAGCGGGGCCGACTAGCAAGATACTGAAGCTTGGCCCAGTGGGAGATTACTCCATCCACACAGTTTAGCGTAGATGGAAGAATCTGTTGCACTTTTTCCATCTAACCATAGAAAACCTGCTGATAGTCTATAGGTGTATGGCCAGCTTTAGCTCTATTGAGTTAGCTTGCCATTCCTTACACCCCTGTAATGTGTGTTTTCACCACCATATCCTTCTGCAGGTAACTAGTGTCCTCTATGGGACATCCCAGACACTCAGGTAAAGGGACCTAGAGGATGATGAGACCAGATAGTGCTATATGATGGACACAAGGGAGAGCTGCTGTCATGCAAGAAATCTCCACTTAATGTATAAAATGTCCAGTCATCTGCACCATGTTTTTCTTCTTTCCTTGTGAGATGCAGCAGTACTAACACACCACTGCTGACAATCATCAGCTGAAGCTGGATAAAGTCTCAAATTATTGATAGAGAAGGGGTCATCGCTGGCTAGGTCTAAGCTGTGCACAAGAAGTATGTTATCCAGGATCCTCAGAGACAGGACATTATAGAAGACAGGCTTTCCTTCCTATGGAACCTTATTTTATTATTTTCTTTGTCCTCAATAGTGCACCCAAAGTATACAATATTAGTTCCTGTTCACACATAGGCGTATCAGGAACGTGCGTCAAGCAGGCACAAAAGTCTGTGCTTTGACGTGTATATATTTTTTAGATTGTAAGCCCTCATGGGCAGGGCCCTCCTTACCATCTTGTCTTGAATTGTATTGTGATGTCTTCCTTATATTGTAAAGCGCTGCGCAAACTGTTGGCGCTATATAAATCCTGTATAATAATACCAAATGCGCACACAATGCTAGTTCACTAGATAATGGAACCCAAACATGGCCGCCAAACTCACACCAATGCGTGGGAGAAATCATGGAATACATGTGCTACTTTCCCCCCCTTTGGCAGGGAACAAACGTCCGGTAACGCGTGTCACCGTTATGCACATTCGTGCAATGCCAGGGTGTGAACTGGGCCTAACTTTCTGTTTCCTTGGAGTTCTTCTTAACAGTCTGTGGCCCTGTTCACCCCATAGCGTTGCATGAACTCACACCATGGTGACATACATTCGTAAGCATTTGTTTCCTGCCTTTCCACTAATGGGCTCCTGAACACATGCCAAAGTAGTGCGTGTAGCAAAAGCTGCAATATGCATTTTGGGTTTCCCCCACGCATTCATGTGTTTGAACGGCTAGGAAAACTGCATGTTTGGGGTGCCATTAACTAGTATGACATCGCAAGTGTATTTGGTTAACGCATGCAAAGGTTCCCGATAGGCCTATATGTGATCAGGGACTAAAGCTGGCCATACACTGCTCTATTCTTTTTTGTTCAACCCATGGGCTGAATGAGAAAAATAGAACAGATTCCTTCATCAATGCTTATGAGCGTTGATCGAGGAATCTCCCGCTGTCAGAATACCCAGATAGAGCTGATTGGCTGCCCACTCTGTTCATTCGAAGATTTTCCGACTGCCTCCTTCCATCAGCTGATTGGTTGCCAATTTCAGACGGTTCCTAAAGAACCAGCTGCAATTCGTATAGTGACTGTATGGGCCACAAAAAGTTTACTCATATGCTCTTTCTCCAATTTGCCTGTTCCCCGGTCTACAGATGGAAGAGTGTGCATAACCATGATTAGGCATACACAGCTGTGCAATGCTGCAACTCTGTTCACCTAAACTCCAGACACAAATGCTTCAATTGAAATCTATTCTTTGATGGCCAAAAAAAAGATATAAATCTAATTGATGTTCACCAAATTTAGGTAGTACCTAGTAACATTGACAGAGACATCATCACTGTCCTGTATATTCTCTGTTCAGCAAGCAGAGCTGTGGGAGAGATCCGGCAGGTCCTCCCACTACAGACAGCCTGCCAAAAGCTGCAGGGCCACAGTCTCCCTGCATAGGGAGGGAGCAGCAATGGCCTGTCTGTATTACAGGAGATTACTGCAGAGAAGCAAAGTGTATGACTGGTTTGATGCTGGATCCCTGCACAGGTCTGGAAGCAATAGGCAATAAACACCAAGTAAAAAAATTCACATGACATGTATTTAGAGCTAAGGTCTGAAGTCAGCCTGTTTTAGGTGAAAGAAAAGACTTCATCTATCTACGCAATATACAGTGAATGGCGGAAAAAAAAAAAGTCACACACACTCTAATATTTAGTTGCAGTCTTTAGCTTTGATTACGGTTGTGGCATCACTTCAACAAGTTTACGCAATGGCACAACATATATTTCCATCCAGAGTTGCATTAATTTTTCACCAAGATCTTGTAGTGATGATGGGAGAGTCGGAACTCTGTGTAAAGTCTTCTCCAGCACATCCCAAAGATTAAGGGTTAAGGTCTGGACTCTGTGGTGGCCAATCCATGTGTAGAAATTATGTCTCTTGCTCCCTGAACCACTCTTTCACAATCTAAGCCCGATGAATCCTGGCATTGTCATATATTTTGGAATATGCCCAATGTGCCATCAGGGAAGGAAAAAAATCCATTGATGCAAAAACCTGATCATTCAAGAAGGCAGCTGACCTCAATTTTGGGGACATAACATTGCTGAACCTAGACCTGACCAACTGAAGCAACCCCAGATCATCACACTGACACCACAGGCTTGTACAGTAGGCACTAGGCATTGATGGATGCATCACTTCATTCACCTTTCTTCTGGACTCATCAGACCTAGCCTCACTGATGGGTGGTTTTCTTAAAGCTGCACAGCTGTTTTGTCCTGATCCGTTGAGTACCCTTTGCATTGCGTGTGGAAACGCTTTTACTTTCACTATTAAACAGTCGTAAGTTCTACTGTTGTTTGATCTTTTTACAATTTGATTTCTCCAAAATGTTTCAGTGATCTCCAATCATGATCAGTCAAGATTTGTTTCCGACCACCTTCCTTCCTCGAAGATGGATCACCCGTATCCTTCCAGGTTTTAATAATGTGTTGGGCAATTCTTACCCCAATTTTAGTAGTTTCAGCAATTGCCTTAGTTGCTTTCTTTGCTTGATGTAGGCCAATAATTTGACCCTCCTGAAACAGAATTACATCTTTACCATGACTGCAGGATATGTCTTCTGACAGTTATTTAAAAAAGCTACTCAATGCATCAGTTAGGGATAAATAACTCGTTGACAGATGAAACATATCAATGGCTACAGTAAGTATCCAATGGAAGACTTACTATTTGCTTAGCAAAACCCAGGTGGTGAGGTTTTTTTTTTCCCCAGGCAGCGTATAATAGGCAAATCCCACCTTTCTTTGGTAACCATTGCATGACCTGCAGCCCATGCAGCAGTGCACTGTGGTGGGGATATCAGTGAAGTCTTCAAAGTAAATAAAGGCTCTGCTGATACTAGCATCCACAGTGCTGAGTTTAGGTCATGTGACCCAGAAATGGCTCAACCGGGTCGGCCTATGACAGCTGACTATTTGGAGACCTGTAAACTTAGGTCTGCTTTAATCAGGGTGATGAGGAGGGACCAGTCACCCTGATGAAAGCATACCCAAGTTTGCAGTTTAGGTCAGTTTTACTTCCATACACATGTTGCCATCGAAACACTCCACGTAATGTATTTTAAAGGGGAACTGTTTGTAGTGTGGTCATACAGGGTGGGCTCTTGCCATTGCACATCATGTGACAGTGCCGTCATGTGTCCTGGTCAGTCAGCACTGTAACTTGAGCAGTCCACCACCCTGTGTAAGCCATGATTCCAGCAGTATAGGCTTTCCTGCACTCCCGACAACTTAACAGAGTAGACTGAGAGTAAAAGGAAGGCAAAGCATATGCTGCTGGGAAAGATTAATGTGGACGCGTTGCTTTGCTCTGCATTGCAATGCAGAGATTCGCTTTAATCAAGCGTATGGTGCCTGCATGCAGGGCTCATGTCATGGTCAGAGGGTGGCAAAAATTAAACCTAGACCAGGCGTATCTTAGGCCTCAAAGTTAATCTACAACCAAAAACAAGAATATAATGCATCTTAACATTTCTTAGAAGTTGCAGCTGTATTCGTTTATTTTTTGGAGTTCACTCACTCCACTATGAAGAAAAAAAAAAGCCATAGTGGCCACCCAGGCTGGACTTCAAACATGTCTACCTTTATTTCCATTACATGGGGGAAGGAAAGATTAGTACTTAACAGATAAGATTGTTTTATGCTCCGATTCAGCTTGCAGGAAGGGGCAAGGACACAGCAAGATCAACAGCTATTTTCTGTACTTGCTGAAAATGTTCTTCATCTGAAAAAAAAATCAAAACTAATACAGCCGCTACAGCTAAGGCCTGGTAAGCTGCAAGAGAATATATTTTTGTTCTTGGGTTTAGTTATTATTTAGGTATCTCTCCGATGAATGGATTGTGCAGTAAATACTAAGTATTCAAAATGTCCTATGTTCAGTCTCACTGAATGAAACGTTTTAATATCCACTCCTAACAGGATATAAATCAAGTGGTACAATCATTCCATAGTTGATCTTAAAATATCACCTCGCTGTCAAAAATAAAAAAAACAGACATGAAAATCTCAACATTAAACTTTCAGACTTTATCACTGGATAGCTGATGTACAAAACTGGACCAATCTTTTTGGAACCTGTTTGCTGGAATTGGGCGGACTGTCTACCGCGCAGTTGACAGGCCCACGTCTCATCACAGATCCAGTACAGAGAACATAGCCCTCTCCCTGACAGATTTTAAAGAAGAGCTTGAGGAAATTCATTGGATTAAAGCAGATGTTGGAAATGAAGACGCCCGGCTGATTCCAGCACCGGAGGCTGCAGTGAACATAGTACAGGGTCTCTTTTTAGTTTGCTGTCATGGAAAACAGAACCACTCATCTCATGTTCTAAAAAAGAAAAAAAAAAAATATATAATAATAAACCCATGAGCCAACTGATATATCACTTTGCACAACTGTAGCACAAATAGAAATGACCCGAGCCTGGTGCGGAGCGAGTCCGTCTCCTCCTAGCAGTTCATTTGCTCTTTCCCGACTATTGCTAGTTTGGTCTCAGATTCTTCTCGGCGCCTCCTTGCAAACCTCATCATTCCTGGGCTATGCTTCTCAGTACATACTTGACTGTGTAGGCGAAGGCTGCAAATCCCACTATGACAAAGACATTGGCCAGGGCACCCCCTAAAAGTCCATGGTTACGGTTTGGCTGCTGTAGACCGGGGTGATTTGCTGCTGCCAAGGGCGCGTGGCCGTTTAAGAGTGGAGCTCCGTTCTGACCGAAGTGGGCTTCTGTGTCTGGCACAACGTCTGGGAGAGGAAGGGACTGTGGTCGGTTGGTTAGTTCTTCTTGTGCCCGCTGCTTCTTCTTTATTTCCTGACAATGCAAAGAAAAAACAAACAGTCAGACAAGCAAAACAAATGGATAAATAATCCCACAGTGCAAGGCAAGTATACCATAGCTCCGGTTATTACTAGAGGTGCACCGAAATAGAAATTTAAAAAAGGAAATATAATTGGGTAATAAATGTTTTATCATTTAATATAGGGGAAACTGTTTTTTTTTTTTAAAATTCGGTAATTTTTCCTTAATATAGAAAAAAATAAAACCCCCAGTGGTGAATAAATACCACCAAAAGAAAGCTCTATCTGTCCCCAAACAAGGGTATAAAATTCATTTCAGTACAGCGCCAACCAGAGTGCCAGTATAGCCAACCAGAGACAGGAAGTGTGAAACTTGCAGCATTAGCTGGTAAAAAAAAAAAAGCCTGAAGAAAAGAAAAGTGATGTAGCCACCTCATCCGAGGACTGGCAAGCTGCAATATATTACCTTTAGGTAGGGGGTGTTCTAAAGGAAAAAATGTATTGTAATAGGTTCATCTGTAAAGCTATGTAATGTATAGGTATCCACATTCCACAAGTGAACCCAAAAGAAAATCAAATAGTACCCAGATTTTTTGTTTCGATCTTCAGAAGTAGGGGTGTTCTTTTAGATGTTACTACTATAGAACTTTTCAGCATTTTTCAGCAATAGCATTTCCATACTTCCTCAGTACAGGACTCGTTCAAAAGCTGATGGATACAAGTGGATACCAGGAAAACAAAGATACCCGCTCCGCTACATACATATAGTTGGAGATTTCAAAAAGGACTTATTAAAACCTATAAAGACAGGAAGGGTTCTATAACCCCTTAAGGACCAATGACAGGATTATTCCATCATAGTTGTTTGTGCCATAAGGACCCATGACGGAATAATTCCGTTATGGGTCCTTAAGGGTTCAAGCTTCCCTCATGCACTATATGAGAACTTTTATATGCACATGTCACATGTCCCTTTTTGTCCTTTACAAAACCGTTCGCTCACCTCCCGATCTACTGAGCCGACCTGTGACAGTCTCATTGTCACAGGTCGGCTAGAACAAGGAGGTGAGTGAATAGCACTCACCACATAGTTCTCCTTTAAGGGGTTGATGTGCACAGATCATATCTGGAATTATCCCATCAGTGGCCAGATGTTTACCACAAACTTATAAAAGGCGACTCTGGATTTTTGTTGTGTGTATGATAAAAGTATCAAGTCACGGATGTAACATGGTACTTACCTCAACTACCTCTGCAAACAGCTCACAGAAAACTTTATCCTTTAAGTTAAATGCTAAACTTTGTGCTGCGAGTTGTCGTTTCTGTCAAGGCAAGCAGAAAAAAAAAATACATTGGTGATCTAAAACATTTCAGTTGCCCAAATCAATCTATTGATTAAAATTAATTTAAGATGATTCCCTTGCAAGAGTGGTACAATACGTGTACCAAATTCCATGCCCCATGTACTGTATTCTATAAATATCTGTTTATAGCAACAACAAAAAAATTCAAAAAAAATAATAATTTAAGATGGCTCATTCTCGAAACGTTGTAAAATATGTAAAAAGGAGTTGGGGACATATGAGAATCCACTATAAAATATAGCTAAGAAAATGCAGCAAGCCTACTACCAGCACATTCTAATATCAGTATCCAGTTCAAAGCAAACTAGGTCAAATGGAGTACTGGGATGCCTTGGCCGACCTCATGAGGATCTCTATGAAACAAAAAAGAAAACAAATAATTGTAGTTTCGAGGTTGGGCAAGTGTAAGATTGCCTCACTTGTGCACCCCTTAGAACATGATGGACATTCCACCTGTTGCTTTTAGTGTGACTTGTTGAAATTAGGGAGGGCAAAGACCCTCTACCACCTAAAAAGGTAGATTGTTTGCATAGTCACCATGAAGGGCAGATTGAGCCAGCTGAGTCCCTGAAGTAAGTGGCTTTGCAAACAGTGGGCAGGTTAGCCTTGCACGATTAAGGTAAAGCTCTGCTGTGGGCAAGATTTACATTTTTACATCCGCTTTCATGGCCTCTGTGCAATGATCAAAGTTCCTCTTAAAACAGGAACTCCATATAAACCTAAAATACCTTCACATTTACCCCTTTTTAAATTTGCATGCAAGTGGAACTATGGTCGGACTATAATAGTAATCTCTTACACTTGCAGCCTCTATAGCTACTTAAATGTTTGAATGCAGATAAGCCTGTCAAAGAATAGCTCTGGCCACCATCTTTTACATAGAAAGCAGATAGGTGCTTCATTGGGAACATCTGTGGGAACATCTGAAGGAAATGAAAAGCAAGAGTTGCTCCATAATACCCACCCCTTCCAGCACTGTCTAGCAGGTTGCATGAGAAACCAGTTATCAAGTTGCATAACAATTAAACAAGGAGTAAATTACATGTTCTTGTTTATCAACCTGATGTAACCACTAGAAGCTTTAACTTAAAGATTTAATTATTCAAACTTACAGTAAAGTCTGAGGTCTCTATGCTGCCCAAGGTGGGTCCTTTCTCCACCATGAAGCTGAGTAGACCTGTGAGGATTGTCGATACCGACCATGCTGGATTCCATGTGTCTGGGTGGAAGTCTGTGATTGAAAGGCAGAGTCTGCAGAAGGCAAGGGAACAACACTTTAGGATGCAAATGTCGTATTCAACTGTTAATCTTTCTTTGTAACCTAAAATGAATAAAACATTTTAATTTGCT
The DNA here is from genome assembly GCF_000935625.1 of Nanorana parkeri. NCBI lineage: Eukaryota > Metazoa > Chordata > Amphibia > Anura > Dicroglossidae > Nanorana > Nanorana parkeri. Next base: position 372,421 of record NW_017307494.1, on the reverse strand, counting down.
TGGTTTGGCCGGGAACAGGAACGTGATCTAGGTTTGGCTGTTGAAGTCTAAAGACTACTGATATATATAATATATAATAACCCTGGATCCTAACCCTTCACAGAACACCCCTAAGGCCTAATCCTTCCTAAATGACCACACAATAACCTTAGAAAATCTACCTTTTTATTAGCCACATGTCTAACCCCCAGCTACATGTGGAAACATGTTTAACTTTGCTCCGGAGTACAGCTACTCTTCCTAAGAATGGCCAAGTAGGACAGAACTATGAAAAGAAATAAAAAAAAACCTCAACTCACATGATACACTTGTTAATTCTTTATTCTGACATATTGATGCAAACAAAGTGGCGAGTATAGATACACAATTTTAAGGTTGTCAGCTGCCCCCCCCCCCCCACTGGCATAACATGATTAATGTTCTAAACTAAGCATTGCTTTGATTCAGGGGTGCTTCTGTATAAGTGCATACTCCAAGTAATCAACCATACTCCTTATTCAGCCGCTGCTCCTCTCATTGAGGAACAAGTGTTTTTTTAAATTTGGCCTGGCTGTCATAGGTTCCTGTCTGATGGCTTGCTCCGTAAATAAGGAAGTGTTGGGCAAAAATAAGGAAATGTCACTAGCTGATATGGCATTTCCTACTGCTGGTACGAACAGTGTGCCTCAGTTCAATCAAGCATAGTCAAGTGCACTAACCAAATCGCAGATTAACAGCCACTGCCAGGCAAGCTATGTACCTATTTGATTAAATGCCATGTGGCAAGCCCCTATGGACCGTAGGCACTGGAACCTAAGCGTTCCGACATTTGCCCTGCAGTATGAGCATGCTCTTTGTGCAGCCTCAGACATTTATCTGTTTGCTAGAGTGTCATGCAATGGGCCTGCTGTCTCACTGGCTGTTCAAGCACCAAGAGCTTGCCAGGACACAATATCCTCCTCAACAAGCAGAATGCCAGTCTATCCCCTGCCATTTATCATCAGATCTTCTCTACCTTGCAATGTTCAGAAGAGAAGTTGGCTGGAGAACCTCTTTAAATAATCATATTTAGGGGTTAATTTCTTAATGTGCAGCAAAACTTTTTTTTAGTTTTGGATAGAGAAGTGGTAAAAAAAACAAAACGTTTTTTGCTGTCTGCATCCTGTTCAGGAGATCTCCCTTTACTACTTGTCCTAGAGATGCCACCGGAAATGAGAGAAAATCTCCCCAAGTGATGGTAATCCCGATCTTAGACACTTGTCACATGGAAGACGTCCTCTCAACTTTTGCAACAGTGACAACTGTATTTTGAATGTGCCATTGCTTTCTGTCTTGTGGACAGTTGTCAGCGAACAAGTAGACAGGGGGAAACTACATAGTAGAGACACAGGCAAAATAATATAACCAGACAGGGGTTGTAATCCTTCACTATTCTATCCAATGCTAAGAAAAAAAAACGAAAAACTTTTGGCTATAAATTTAATTAAGAACAATATCCTGCTTAATAAACAGGCCAGAGCCCTTCTTTAACAGTTTCCCTGAGCTCATCCCCTGACAGCATGATGTTGAAACAGAAGAATTCCTACCGTGTGTTACATTTAAACCGTCCATTAGGAGTGATCATATAAATACTAGGTGGTTTGAAGGGGAATTCTCTTGGAAATATTAGTTTCCCATGATAGTAACCACCTGCAAAAGATTAAATGCATACTATAAATAGAAGACAATAACATCTTGGCTGCACAGTAGAAGAAACTCTCTGAAAAAAGACAAAAAGCAACAAAAGGACAATAAAGAGAAACCTATCCCGGATTAAACGAGTGAAAAAATAAAAATCACCCACATCTGCCCCGACCAAGAGGACGCGCCAGTTCATTCTACAACTGACACTCAGCTCATTATTCTGTGTGGTTTGCATCAGAAGATCTTTCTCTAACATATAGCAGTAACAGAGACCTGTCATAAGAGAATATAGCTTACTTCAGACAGAACAGGAGATGACAAATTCTGACTTTTCTCAGACTTGCATTTCCTGCATGCTTGTTCTACAAGAACTCCAGGAAATTTGGAAACTCCTTATTAACCTTAACCTTTTTTTATTAACCTTAAATGTTTTTATTACCCTTTTTTATTACCCTTGCAGTGCGAGGGAAGGCCCACTGCAAGGGTTAACTGCTAATTTGTGTCTAGGTTGAAAAATACAAAAACAAGAAGATATACTCACCCAAAGCTCCAAACCAACTTCTCGTTAGGCAAGTCCTTCCAACGTCTCTCCCCCTCCTCTGCAGAGGTCTGAGGTCCAGTAAATTATCAACATCTATACACTGTGTATAGACATGAGGACGCTGAGGAAGATTCCAATGCTGCAGGAAGCTCTGTGACAGCTGGCAGCTCATAGCTTTGAGTGAGTATAATCTTTGTTATTTTAGCACCTAGACACAAACAAGCACTTAGCCCTTGTCCCCCCCAGTGCAGGGGTAGCCCAACTGCAAAGGGTTAATAACATTTTTTTTTTTAAAATCCTACTTCTCTAAGTATTTAAACCAAACACAACCAGTCAACTAGCATTTTTAGAAAAGCTGAGAATTGCAACCCCCCGCATGACAGGTGTGCTTTAAAAGTCTGTTTTCCTCTCATGCAAACATCTAATCTGTTTAAAACATTCCGGCACAACTTATTGCTGGTGGCCCTCCCCTAATCCCAAGAGCTGGGGACCAGATCTGACCAAGGCAGTCTAATCCAGATAAGAACTAAACAGTGATGATGCCAAATGTGTGTTGAAATCTAAATAAATGACCATAAACCACTATAGTTGTATACTTCATATTATGGCTTTGAAATAAACAGAAGACAATACAATTCTCATGAGGCAGCACAGTGGCATAGTGGTTAGCGCTTCTGCCTTGCAGCATTGGGGGTCCCTGATTTGAATGCTGGACAGGTCACTTACCTGCAAGGAGTTTGCACACTCCAAAGACATGTGGGAAGGTTAATTGGCTCCAGTCTAAATTGGCCCTGTATGTATGCTTGTGTGATAGGGACCTTAGATTGTAAGCTCCTTGAGGGCAGTGACTTATGTGAATGTGCATGTGAAAAGCAC
>NW_017307494.1:357447-369217 GCF_000935625.1 Nanorana parkeri | reverse complement strand
AAATACCTGTAATAATAATAATAATAATAATAATAATAATAATAATAATAATAATCCTATTTTCATAAGGGGTCATCTCAGGACCTCGAACCACATAGTGCCTAAAGAAATGAATAGAAACAGTCAGTTGTACTTAAAACATCATTATCTTAAAACAAAATAAGGGATATTTTGAGAAATGGCTTCCCATAACATTCACAACTATATATGAGCCCTAGAAAATGAAGGAGAAACAGATTGCAGTGAAAAATAACTAATAGAGTCATTCACTGTTCCCCAAAAAAGTTTTAGCTGGAGTTGCTCTTCTAATATCTTCAAGTGACCCATGCCATGTCTCGTACTAATCCATCTAAGCCCTCGTTCACACCTGAGCGTTTTGTAGCGCGTTCTACGCTCGACGAACGCTCTACAAAACGCTCAAAAATATAAATCCCATTGTATTCAATGGTCTCGTTCCCACCTTGGCGTATTTCCGCCCGTCCCTAACGCGCTACAAAACGGCCCACGCCTGAAAAGGTACAGGTACTACTTTGGGCCGTTTTGTTGCGCGTTTCCATCGGGATACAGCCAAGTAGCCTTCGGAAACGCGCAACTTTTTTTACTGCGAATCGCGGGGAAAAAAACGCGCGACAGACGCGCATATGCAATACGCCTAGGTGTGAACGAGACCTTACAGTACCTGCACATGGAGGTTGTTCTAAGCGGTGTATTGCTTCCTCTCATAGCACAGATCCTTAGAAATCTCTAGGTAACAGCGGAGAAAACTCTGTGTAACAATCCCCTTTACCTTCACAAGTCTGATCTGCAGCCTGTGTTCAGTATGACATCATCTCTCCTTTCCCAATCAGCTGGAATTATTATTATTTTTTTTATCTATACAGCCAATAGAAAAAAATAATTCCAGATAATTAACCTGTGCCCACAAAGAGAATCCAGCCCAAAGTGTGGGGTTAGGTCTCTTGCTTGCTTCTATGGCATCACCTTCTTGCTGGCCAAAACACGGTAGATTCTGGATGTGCCAGCAGGGGAGGTACGCCATAGGAGCAGATGAGTGTTTTCTCTGCTCTATTACAATACCGTTGCTGGTGAGTTGACATACTTGATTTATGAAGCTGAATCTTATTTGTGTATCACTCGGCTGTAGATCCTCAAATCATCTCTGAATTAGTGCTGACACTGTCCTTCCTTCTGGAGGGGGGCTACTTTTGTTCCCCATGCTCCCCGTGCGTGCTGTATAGTAGTCACCACTCCAAGCTCCTTCCCGTGATGGACTACAATCTCAATACAAATTAGTAAACTAAACATGAGATTGTAGTCCATCACAGGAGTGAGCTTGGAGCAGTGACTACTTTACAACACACACAGGGACCATGGAGAACAAAAGTAGCCCCCCTCCAGAAGGAAGGACAGTGTCAGCACTAATTCAGAGATGATTGGAGGATCTATAGGCGAGTGTTACACAAATAAGATACATTTTTGTTAATAGTTGAGGTACTTGAATGCATTTTTCAGATTTAGAGTTTAGTGTCACTTTAACCAGGCACACAAGTAACTGATCTGAAGACAAGTACAATCACTTCCAAGCTGTGCCTGCGCTTTACCAGGATGTATATTAAAAAGGTAAAATAGTTACAAAAGATTGGCGCAGGAATTTATAGCACAGAAACTTGTAGGGTTCACATTGGTAACTGGAATGAGCTCACACTGACCGGAGAGGAAGCCGAAACACAATAAAATGGGCCGTCAGACAAGCCAACAGCCGCACTGTTTGTGCGAGGTAAACAAACCTTCCACACGCACGGCCTTTGGGACTGTTTGTGCCACGTGTGAGTTTACATATATGCAACTCTTCTCTGGCCTTCATACAGCCAGAGGACGAATGACACGCTGCACAAGTCATCTGTGTGATATGTTACAGGTCCTCTTCTGCCATATTAATGTATGCCATTTAACCCCTAATAACCTGGCATGTTTACACCTGTGTAATACCGAAGGTTCAGCTTTAAAGACTCCTTTAATGGACTGAAATTTCTTCCTCTGATTTCACTGCACACTGTGAGCTTCTCATAATGTGCATTAGAAGCTGCAGCAAGATACACGATCCCTGAATGCTATACCAAGACTAGAAGCAAGAGACATAGGACACAATCACTACATGCTATACTAGAACTAGCAGCAAGATACATGGGACACAATCAATGAATGCTCTACTAGGCGTAGAAGCAAGATATAGTACACAATCACTGAATGCTATACTAGGAGTAGAAGCAAGATACATAGGACACAATCACTGAATGCTATACTAGGTGTAGAAGCAAGATACATAGGACACAATCACTGAATGCTATACTAGGAGTAGAAGCAAGATACATAGGACACAATCACTGAATGCTATACTAGGAGTAGAAGCAAGTTACATAGGACACAATCACTGAATGCTCTACTAGGAGTAGAAGCAAGTTACATAGGACACAATCGCTGAATGCTGTACTAGGCGTAGAAGCAAGATACATAGGACACAAATCACAATGCTATACTAGAAGTAGAAGCAAGATAGATAGGACACAATCACTGAATGATCACTAGGTGGAGAGGCAAGGTACATAGGACACAATCACAGAGTGCTATACTAGGAGTAGAAGCAAGATACATAGGACACAATCACCGAATGCTATACTAGGAGTAGAAGCAAGATACATAGGACACAATCACCGAATGCTATACTAGGAGTAGAAGCAAGATACATAGGACACAATCACTGAATGCTACACTAGGAGTAGAAGCAAGATACATAGGACACAATCACTGAACGCTGTACTAGGAGCAGAGGCAAGATACATAGGACACAATTACCAAATGCTCTACTAGGCGTAGAGGCAAGATACATAGGACACAATCACTGAATGCTGTACTAGGCGTAGAGGCAAGATACAGGACACGATCACTGAATGCTATACTAGGAGTAGCAGCAAGAAATCCATTGGTGTCTTCCGGAAAGAATGGATTCATCACCGCTTGTATAAACCAATAACATCAGCAGCCCTATTCGTATTATTTGTTTAGGGGAGGAGACATCAAGGGAAACATTTATACTAATTCATTAATGACAATGTCAGCAAACACATGAAGACAGAACACAATTTTATGTCGCCATCATGTCCTCTTCTAGAACTACTGAAGGCCAATAAAGGAGTGTGGTAACCCTGTGTGTACGATCTTCCAGGATACAGATGTTGCTGCTGGCAAGAGGTGACTGCCATGACCTTTGTTGGCGGAGTGTACATGGACAATCAGCGACACCTTCATGTTACTTGGATCTCATTACATTCACAAGAGGTACATTGGAGCAGATTGGATACTGCGTACAGGATGCACTGAACAGTGACATTAGCACATCTGCTGTGTACAAGTCAATGCAGGGCAACAGACGTTCTCATCACCATTTACATCAACCTCCATATGGTAGTACCCACGAACGCAGAGGAAACATCCCACGAACGCAGAGGAAACATCCCACGAACGCAGAGGAAACATCCCACGAACGCAGAGGAAACATCCCACGAACGCAGAGGAAACATCCCATAAAAAACTGGTAGCATTAGACCATAACTACCCCTGAACTCTAAAGCTGAATTTTAATCTTCTTTTGCCTCCCCCGGTTCCTCCATCAACATGTCAATTGATTTTTGAATAAAACTTTTCCGATTTCATGAAATCCCTTATTTTAGGCCTCTGTGCTTCTCTATGCAATGAAGGTAGCTTGTTGCTGGCAGGAGGGGCCGGCAGGGAGCTTCTGAAAAACATCACAGTACTCCTAACAAGAGCCCTCAGCCCTGATGTAAGCAATGAGCTGGCACTTGGGAAGAAGGTCTGTCTAACAAAGTGGGCTGGGTCAGGAACATCCAAACATTCAAAAAAGCCAGTAAGTTATATAGTGTTCTCAGAACACCAGACTACCAGCAGCAAGGTGGTTTTTGGAAGGAGGGAGGCCGGGTGCACAACAGCAACACCTACCAGATAAAAAGTCCTAGGCAGTTAGGCTCACCCTGCTGTATACATTCCATGCCTTCATTTTCAGCATGGATTAGGGCCTAGGTTCTCAACTGGTGGGTCGTGACCCAAAAGTGGGTCGCGACTCCATGTTCAGTGGGTCGCCACATGTCTTCCACTTTTCTAATGAGGCTCCTCAGCCTCCTCCTTTTGCAGCACTGGCCAAACAGCCATTTAAAATATGCTGCCCGGTGCAGAGTGTCAGCTTGAAGTGGGATGGGCTGGGGCTATGGCCGCGAGGGAGCTGCATCCATACGTACAGCTCCCTCATGTGGCCTGCTGAGGTGCCTGGACCAGAGTAATGTCACATTCTGGCTCCCGGCACCTCTATAGGACATGCAAAGGGAACTGTACAAGCAATGCACATATGGATGAAGCTCTGTCACAGCACAGCAGCCCACACTGGACCCCAGGCTGAGGATCAACTCCAATTCCAGTAGTGATGAAGTGCTTTGAGAGACTGGTCAGAGACTTCATCATATCTTCACTACCAAACACACTAGATCCATTACAGTTCGCTTATCGGCCAAACCGTTCAACAGATGATGCTATCACCCACCTCCTTCATATATCGCTCACACACTTAGACACTAAGAAGGGCAACTATGTCAGGATGTTGTTTGTTGACTACAGTTCAGCGTTCAACACTATAATTCCCTCCATACTTACCACCAAGTTGAAACATCTGGGGATTAGCCCATCTATGTGTCAGTGGATCTCCAACTTTCTTACTGGCAGACCACAAGCAGTAAGAATGGGCAGATATGTCTCAGCCTCCCTCACCCTCAGCACTGGGGCCCCGCAGGGTTGTGTTTTGAGCCCCCTGCTGTACTCATTGTACACATATGACTGCATGGCCACTACCAACTCTACTACTATCATCAAGTTTGCTGATGATACTGTTGTGGTCGGTCTGATTGCCGGCAACAATGAGACGGCCTATTTGGAGGAGATTAGGAATCTGGAGAATTGGTGCCAGAGGAACAACCTCCTCCTCAATGTCAGCAAGACAAAGGAGTTGATAGTGGACTTCTGTAAAAAGCAGGAGAGAAAATACCAGACCCCCATGATCAATGGAAGCCCAGTGGAGAGAGTGGATAGTTTCAGATACCTCGGTGTATATATTACGCAGGACTTGTCATGGTCCTGTCATATCAACACCGTGGTGAAAAAGGCTCGGCAGCGTCTGTTCCATCTTAGACGCTTAAGGGACTTCAGACTGCCCGCTAGGGTGCTTAGAAATTTTTATTCCTGCACCATAGAGAGCATCCTGATGGGAAACACCACTACCTGGTTTGGGAACAGCACCGTGCAGGACAGACGAGCTCTTCAGAGGGTGGTGCGAGCAGCTGAGAGAATCATCCGAACTAAACTCCCTGACCTGAATTCGATCTATAGCAAGCGGTGCTGGACCAAGGCCAGGAAGATTATGAGGGACTTCAGCCATCCCAACAATGGACTTTTTTCTTTGTTGAGGTCTGGGAAGCGTTATCGCTCCCTGAAGGCCAACACAGAGAGACTGAGGAGAAGTTTCTTCCCTCAGGCTATACGGTCTCTTAATCAGACCTCTATATAGTCATATAATCTACTGCCTGATTAGATAAGTATTCTCACATTACTGCACATCCGCACTTTAAAAGAAAATGGTCAAGGAAAGGTCAATTCACTGCTGGTCATCACTTTAATTCATTTTACCCCGTATTGCTGCTGTTGGCATTTGCACACTTACATTCCATATTGTATTAGCATTTTTAGTCAAATTTAAATTTTAATATTTACATTTAACACATATTTATTTTACAATGTAAAAGTTTTATTTAAAATGTATTCTTTCTTTCTTCTTTTGCAGTCGTGTAAGCATTTCACTGCATATCATACTTGTACGATTGTGTATGTGACAAATAAATCTATCTATCTATCAATTCTTGTAAGGTATGGAGACTGGGTGGATCTTTTGAATGGGACCCCAAACGCACTTCCCACCCACAATTCGATCGCACGGAACGTGCGGTACCGCAATGTTGTGCATTCCATGGCAGTGCGACTTGGGTCGCGACTTAATGAACAAGGACAAATGTGGGTCCTGAGGTTATACAGGTTGAGAACCACTGGATTAGGGTATACCTTTACCAAGTAGCAAACCAACCAACCTAAGCTGTACATGTCAGGTATCATGGAGAACTCACCATTCCAAAATATTTGAAGGGAGGGGTTCAGCACAGATATAAGGCACTGGGTCTTTTTTGATGCGCAGATAGTCTTGCTTTAATCGTTGTGTTGCAGTTGTTGGTGCTCTTTTATTACTGTTGCTGCTCATCTGTTATAAAGAAAAAAGAAAAAACATGATTAGGATAACCAGCAATCAGCTCAGACCCGGCGTTCTAAAGAAACCCCCAACTCATCGAGATCACCAACTACCTCACTTCCCATGATCAGAAAGACTGGAGCTCTGTACAGTCACGGTGCGCATGCGTGCAAACCTTTTTTTACAATACTCGTCGAGTTTGCCACCTGCTGAGTATTGTTAAACTGCAGCTGTACAGAGCTCCGTCAGTCCTTCTGTTTTGCAGTCTAACGCCGCCTCGTCGAAATCTCCAACTTGCAAGTACCCGGAAGAGAGGTAGTTGGAGATTTCGACGAGTTGGAGCTTTCGATAGAACACCGGGCGTCTCTGCATCATTAAAAGTGGCATCACATTTTCTGTTTTTCTTACGTACCCACAAACAAAAAAAAGAGTTAACCCAGGTGCCAAGTAGTACCATGTGGGCCTGACGTATGTCCGTTTTATAGACTGTTGTATGCGCAAATAACCGCACGCTAAACACGCACAAAAACTGTGCCGCCTACGTGTGAACCAGGCCCAAGCAGCATTGGCTTCCTTGCTCCTGCGATTTGTCCAGTCCTGCCTTATGGTGTAGCATTAAAGGAGAACTATGAGGTGAGTGCTTTTCACTTACCTCATAGTTCTAGCCGACCTGTGACAAAGAGACTATCACAGGTCGGCTCAGTAGATCGGGAAGTGAGCGAACACATACCAGCGCTCGCTCACCTCTTCGATCCTGTTGGATTCCCCCCTCCCGCTCCGATCGGCCAGCGCTGACTGGTGGAACGGACGGGGGAGGGTACACCTGGCTCTGCCTCTAGATAGGCAGAGCCAGCTGTCAGTCACGCAGCTGGGCGGATCTCGGCACAATTGTCGGCATCCGCTTCAGCCGCAGCTTCTCAGTATACCGCAAACTACAGCTCGCGGTATACTGCGGCGTCTCAGTATCCTGTAGCTCGCGGTATACGGAGCCTAGGGTGACGGGAGGATGCAAGTTTGGGTCCTCCCGTTACCCTAAGAAGAACTATGGGGAAAAGCCTTAACTCCATAGTTCTCCTTTAAGAGGCACAAGGTATGAAGAACATAAGTTGGGTGCCTTACATTGTGTAGGTAAGTAACAATAGTGATCATGGTACTACATCAGGTTAAAGCAGCTTGTGGGGGATACCAGTGTCCCCACACAGGTAAAGGTGGTCACTCAGTGCTCCGGGGTGCCCAATCTGAGACATCAGGATGCTGCATGTTTATGTAGAAAAACCCGTCAATGAGAAGTGTCACAGAGGTGCCCATGAGGGTGTGTTGGCACTGTAGATTAGTGTAATCAAAGTCTTGATGACAAAGGGCTGTGGATACAGTAGTATATATTGATTTAAACACGCAAACGCGTTTCCTGACTCCAGCTCACTTCCTCAGATATATGGCGTGGCTACAGACAGCGTCAGCTCAATCAGTCCGGTCATCAGTGACAAATAATCTGTACTGGATGGACCGCCACTGATGACTGGACTGATTCAGCCGTTATGGTCTGTAGCCACGCCATATATCTGAGGAAGAGCCCTGAAGTCGCGAAACATGTTTTTGGCACCCTTGGTCCTACTCATACAAATCTCATCCCAGCTTTTCACTCGTAGAATTTACCCAACTTAACAAAAAACAGGCCATGCAGGGTGTAGACCAGCTGTGGAGAAACTAAAAATACCATCATGCCTCCTGAAGTCATACCTGCGGCCGTCATAGGCTTGTAATGCCTCGTGGCATTTGTAGCTTCGCCCCAAAGTTTGGCTACCCCTGGTTTAAACCAACACTCTTTCTAGTGATATTTGATGAAGGCCACTGATACTTTGATACAGTCGCAGATACTAAACTCACTTTTCACAGTAGTGACAAAAGCAGAACAAAGTGCAAAAAAAGAAAAGAGTAAACAGAAACCAAAAGCATGTGAGATACTCCACCACAAATTGTTGGGAAACGGTATCAGAGGTCAGGTCATCCCCAGACTCGCATTCACACAAAGGGTGCAGGGCCGCACACAGCTTTATCGCTCACCAATGTCTGATGTAAACAGAGTGGGCAGATTTTTGGGGACTTTTTTGCAAAATCTTTTGGAAATTATTGAAGAAACAACGCACTTCCTTGAACTAGTTATGCATTCTATTTGAACTCTTCCACTGACGTTAACTACTATTTGGGTGGAAGCCGTGGCATATAAACAAACTCGTGACCACAATAGCAGCCGTGAGCTTGTCTATTTTTGTACCAGGTGAAGCAGTAGCAGGGTTATATTGTAGAAGTGATCAGGTGAAGCAGTAGCAGGGTTATATTATAGAAGTGATCGGGTGGCTGTACCGGGTGAAGCAGTAGTAGGGTTATATTATAGAAGTGATCGGGTGGTTGTACCGGGTGAAGCAGTAGTAGGGGAATATTGTAGAAGTGATCGGGTGGTTGTACCGGGTCAAGCAGTAGTAGGGTTATATTGTAGAAGTGATCGGGTGGTTGTACCGGATGAAGCAGTAGCAGGGTTATATTATAGAAGTGATCGGGTGGCTGTACCGGGTGAAGCAGTAGTAGGGTTATATTATAGAAGTGATCGGGTGGCTGTAACGGGTGAAGCAGTAGTAGGGTTATACTGTAGAAGTGATCGGGTGGTTGTACCGGGTGAAGCAGTAGTAGGGTTATACTGTAGAAGTGATCGGGTGGTTGTAACGGGTGAAGCAGTAGTAGGGTTATATTGTACAAGTGATCGGGTGGTTGTACCGGATGAAGCAGTAGTAGGGTTATATTGTACAAGTGATCAGGTGAAGGAGTAGTTGGGCTACATTCATTGCAATGGTCATGTTTGAGAAGCAGCACCGCCTGCCAAATGCGACATGCTGTATATTTTTTGCTGCAACGAAAGCATTGTGGCCGCAGCAACACATCCAGCACTGTTCAGGCTGAAGTGTTGTAAATGCGTTTACTGCGGTTACATATGTATCATACGCAGCCTGAAAGAAAGATTGTGTTTTCTGGATCCCATAAATAGAAAATTGTAGCATGCAAACACAACGAAGACACCGCAATAGGGGGGTAATCATGAGATAAATAATACACATAGAATCATCTGTAACAAACCCATAAACAATAGGCGCGGGGGTTTCAAAGTAGATGTAAACTCTAAATGAACATTTCATTTGCTAAAACAACCCTTTTTGGCATCTGCTGATCTCCTCAAGCCTCTCTCAGCCACTTCCTGTCTACATTTATTTGCCCCAGCATGGGCTACACATCATTCCTCTGGCTGGACTTCCTGATAGTGACAGCTGTGGACCATACCATACAGTCAGCATGGCACTTGTAGTCTCCACCAGGGACACAAGTGACAGAGTGACAACATAGGAGCATAATTGGGAGACAGTTGTCACCCTATAATAGGAAGTGCCTGAAAAAAAAAGGACCAGCTGCTGGGTGACAACACAAGAGCACAAGTTGGCGACAAGGACAAAGCATTGTGATCCCAAAGCAGGAAGTGCTTGATCCAGGATCATCATATACAGGGCTTGAGAAATCTGTGACGAGAGGACGGCAGAGCGCAGACGAGTAACTTCACAGCCAGCCGTTGTAATTAAATGGCCGGCTGGGAGCTTTCCATTAAAGCGATCGGGAGTCTCTAGAGATGCCCGATCGCTTGTATTAGCAGCCGCTGTTACTGCCGTTGCCAGTCCCGAGATCCGCTGTGCCCAGTGCGGCTGCTCTGTGACAGGAGATTAAAGGGAGGTCGGCACACGATCTCCTCTGATCTCCTCTCCGGTCCCCGAATGCAGGAAGTGCATTCCACACTCAGCTGTCACTCTCCAGATGTCTGCTTCATCAGCTTCTCGGGGGGTCCCTAGGTGACATTAGGGGTCTTGGAGACCCCTGATGTCTCCATAAAGAGGACCTGTCATGTAATTTAGCTATCACATAGGGGCTTCTTAGCCCCCTCATTAGGTCCATTAATCACTGATAACACTAAACTGATGAGCAGTGAAAGCGTTTAAAGCGTCGCCTATGGCACATTTTTGGTGTGGTTGTTTTTTTGCAATTTTGTGGGCGCGTGCAATTTTAAGGCTTGACATGTGTGGTGTCTATTTACCCGACGTGACCCCGTCTTTTATATTTTACCGAAAATATGGGTAAGAATAAAACGTTTTTTAACATAACGTAGGGGAAACTTTTTTTTTTTGTTCGAAATTTACGGTACTTTTTTCATTATATAGTAAATCACAGTGGTGATTAAATACCTCCAAAAGAAAGCTCTATCTGTCCCTAAAAAAAAAATCTTTCAAGCCTTGATCTTATAATTTGATGTAAAGCAAAAACTTATTTTGTCTCGGGCGCATCTGCAGTGTCGGAATAGCGGTCCCCCGCACACCCGGAAATAGCAGCTGCGTGGGACCCGGAAGGGGGACTATAATTTGCTTCAAGGAGGTAAGAAAAAAAAATCCTTGGGTAGGGATAGAGGAGGGGTAGGAGGGGAGACAAAACTATCCCAGAATGGGGTTCTAAAGATTTTGGATTCTTGCTCCTTGGTTTGGGGCTCTCATTAGACCAGTGTTAGGAAACCTTGACACTCCAGCTGAGGCAAAACTACAAATCCCAGCATGCTTCTGCCACTGGGAGTCATGCCTGTGACTGTCAGAGTCTTGCAATGCCTTATGGGACTTGTAGATCCACAACAGCTGAAGTGCCAAGGTTGCCTACCCCTGACTGTATATACCTGGATTCTCAACTATAGGTCACATCTCTAAATCCCCCCATCTAAATAGTTTCCCCTTTTTTTGTGGAGAGCTGGCAAACCAGAACCATCACATCCCCTGAAAATTTAAGTGACACCAAAGATTTGTACCCAGCACCTCGCTTTCACCTTTCCATAGCAATAAAAACCTGGCAGGGGTTCTAACACTCTATGCGCATCTTTAAAAAGTTGTGCATTTAGTCATGTATTTTAAAAAAATGCAAATTTAAAAAAAAACTTAAGCAGACCCCCACCCTCCTATCATTTGTTTTATTATACTTTTTTTTGAGGGGGAACCCCTCCCACAGCTCCTGGATTTTAACCTCATGCACCTGCAGCCTCCTGGCATAACCCCCTTGTGCATCCCAGGAGGTCTGGGGGTCATCTATGGCCTATGCACCGTGGCACGTCATCAGGGGGCTTGCTGTCTATGCTTGGATCTTGTAGCTGGCCCCCTGATGAAATGAAGCACCATGGCGCATGCACATCATCAGAGCGCAGAGAACCCAGAAGAGAGAGCCGGCCCCCTGATGACATCAGAGACGGAGATGACAGCACAGGACCGCCTGTGCATCTGGATCACTGGGTATGTATGATCTCTTCTGCACGACCCCCTGAATAAGGTAATGGGGGGGGGGGGGGGC
>NW_017307494.1:356479-357422 GCF_000935625.1 Nanorana parkeri | reverse complement strand
ATCAGAGTGGTCAGATTCAGCTCTATGTTAACATTCTATCTGTACCATGTACTAAGAGAAGGATGATTATCATTTGTAACCCATAAACAGAACATTCTAGTATGTGTGCAATGTAAACACACGACACAGAAATAGAGGATTGCACAGGATGTCAATAGTGTCCACACATCTATGTCATCATCATGGGACACTGAGCTTTGGGGGAGACGGTACCAAAGTGACACTCAGGATCAAAGCCAGAACAATAAACATGGGAGGAATGGGAAACCAGCTGCACCCAGCCAGCTGTGGAACTAAAAGTCCCAGCATGCCTCAATCAGACAGAGGGTGTCAGGCCATGCTGGGTGTTGTGGTACCTCTGATGCCCCCAGGAGGGGAGGGGGGACAATCAGCAATGGATGTCAGTGCCCAAAAAAACACCAGAGTCCCTCCCTCCTCCAGGGCCTGGGGAGATATAAGCCCAGAAGGCCGGTCCGTCCACCTCCTCCCCCACCGTACTGACCACTACACCCCCCTTCCGCGTTACCACACAGCACTTCCCAACTGCCCCCTCACCTCTCTGCCCGGATCACCTAACCCCGTCTTCCCTTTTCTCCTCCTCGCTGTCCTGTTTCCTCCCCCGCTTCCAATATGGCCGAGACGGACACTTCGACTTCCGCTTCCGGTTACGTGATCTGGAAGGCGTCAGCTGGGAAGCTCCCGTAGCCATGGAGACAGCCTACGTTGTTCAGCTCTGTGCTTCCTGCTTCCCCTTCCCACTCCCTCTGCTGGTCATGCTCAGTAATGACCGGGGCAGCTTATATAAGCTCCGTGATTTTGTCAAAACTGGAGCAGACAAAATTTGGAGCAGCTGTGCATGGCAACCAATCGGCTTCTCTCTTTCATTTTCAAATCTTAACTGAACAGACTGAAGAGAGAAGCCGATTGGTTGCCACAGGCAACT
>NW_017307494.1:343828-356027 GCF_000935625.1 Nanorana parkeri | reverse complement strand
AGGTAATGGGGGGGGGGGGGTCCCGTTACATATCAGAGTGGTCAGATTCAGCTCTATGTTAACATTCTATCTGTACCATGTACTAAGAGAAGGATGATTATCATTTGTAACCCATAAACAGAACATTCTAGTATGTGTGCAATGTAAACACACGACACAGAAATAGAGGATTGCACAGGATGTCAATAGTGTCCACACATCTATGTCATCATCATGGGACACTGAGCTTTGGGGGAGACGGTACCAAAGTGACACTCAGGATCAAAGCCAGAACAATAAACATGGGAGGAATGGGAAACCAGCTGCACCCAGCCAGCTGTGGAACTAAAAGTCCCAGCATGCCTCAATCAGACAGAGGGTGTCAGGCCATGCTGGGTGTTGTGGTACCTCTGATGCCCCCAGGAGGGGAGGGGGGACAATCAGCAATGGATGTCAGTGCCCAAAAAAACACCAGAGTCCCTCCCTCCTCCAGGGCCGGGGGAGATATAAGCCCAGAAGGCCGGTCCGTCCACCTCCTCCCCCACCGTACTGACCACTACACCCCCCTTCCGCGTTACCACACAGCACTTCCCAACTGCCCCCTCACCTCTCTGCCCGGATCACCTAACCCCGTCTTCCCTTTTCTCCTCCTCGCTGTCCTGTTTCCTCCCCCGCTTCCAATATGGCCGAGACGGACACTTCGACTTCCGCTTCCGGTTACGTGATCTGGAAGGCGTCAGCTGGGAAGCTCCCGTAGCCATGGAGACAGCCTACGTTGTTCAGCTCTGTGCTTCCTGCTTCCCCTTCCCACTCCCTCTGCTGGTCATGCTCAGTAATGACCGGGGCAGCTTATATAAGCTCCGTGATTTTGTCAAAACTGGAGCAGACAAAATTTGGAGCAGCTGTGCATGGCAACCAATCGGCTTCTCTCTTTCATTTTCAAATCTTAACTGAACAGACTGAAGAGAGAAGCCGATTGGTTGCCACAGGCAACTGCTCCATACTTTGTCTGCTCCAGGTTTGATACATTTTCCTCCCTGAGTATAGCCAAAGGGCCGGATGTGGCCCACAGGCCGCAAAATACCCTGGTTTGCATTAGGGGACCCATCCCAGATGGGTTTTGGGTACTTTAGCATTTGACTTGTGGTTGAAGCTTTTTTAATGAAGGATGCATCATTGCTACCCAAGTACATGTGCTGTGTTTGGACCAAACACATCCATACCAAAAGAACTGAATAAAAAATGTGAGCCCACATGCACAACTGCGCATTCCGTAAATGCGCACCAAACAAGCACAAAAGTGTGCAATTTGGCAGGTGTTCACAGAAATGCGGCAAAACGTGCAACCAGCTTGTGTTGCCATTCACTTCTAATGGCACCCCAAACGCGGCCAGGAAAACGTGCGTTTTTGCTCTGCGCTTGCGGACGCGTGTTGCAAAATTTGCTTCATGAGCATCTTGTCACATGTCTGTGAAAAAATAAATCAAGGCAACTGAACTTTCTGTATTTTTCTTGAAGACGTTTCACTGGTCATCCAACCAGCTTTCTCAATTTAGAATGGCTTGTACAAAAATTCTCTGGGAATAAATATGGTGAATTGGAATGGTGGATTGGAGCAACATTGCCTTGACTTCATTCTTACAGATATTTAGTCGCATGTTCTGGCCACATTGATTTCAATGGGGAAATGCGGCACACGTACGCGCACGAGCATATGCGTACGTGACGCGCATGCATGGAACTGGTCAGCATATCAAATCTATTATGATATGATCAGATTGAGCCGTGTGTGGGCATTTTGCTTGGATTTAATTCAACTTGCATGTTTGTTGTTTTGCTTTTCAGATGCAGTGCAACCGTCAAAACTCCAAACAATAAATCTTCTGTTACCTTTTATAACTCTTTATGTCTATTCTGGTGATATGGTGATAAAATAAGAACAAATATTCAATGTGTCACCTATGCTGCATCTCCTTCAATAAAAAAATAACATTTTCCAAACACCATGCATGCTTCCTTTTAGATTTGACCTAAAGAGACATATTTAGTAGAGGTGCACCGAAATTAAAATTTTAAAACCGAAAGGATAACAAATGTCAGGCCGAAACCGAAACTGAAAATGTTTTTTTTGTAACCTTTTCACATTTTTAAAAATATTTTATTTTAATTTTTTATAAACTTTTACATTTGTTATATTTTTATTTATTTTTATTAAATATTTTTATTTTTTACTTTACTTTTGGGTGCTTCGGGAAATATTATTATTCACACTGATCGGTTTATCGCGCGATATCTGCCACGAAACCGCGCATATTTCCCTGCGATATCGCTCTATGTAGCTTGTCCAATGCATTCTAATGGAGCTGTTCACAGCTCAATGTTGCCTGTAGCTCGTCGATGTAGCTTGTCTCTCGTACATGACCCTTTTTTGCGCGGATGTCGCGCGATTCGGCTCCAATAGACTCTATGGTGTCGCGCAAAATCTCGCATAACCGGCCATATTGCGCGACATCACGCTACAGAAGGGTCACTTTTGAACTGCAAAATGGAAGGAAAGAATGATGTCACATCAAGATCGCTGTTGATTGATAACAGTCCAATGTAACAGCGACAAAGTCCCGTCCAAAAAACGCGCTATGTAGCGTGATAAAATGTGCATTGTCGCTCAATATCGCGCAATGTAGCTCAAAGCTGTTCAGCACTAAATCGCGTGGAAAAACTCCAAAACTACACTAGAGAAAAATTCAAAAATTAGGAGGCAGCTGTCATTTGTAAGGAGCACACGGAGCTCCTGGGATTTGTACATCTCTGTTTTAATGAATGATTTTGTTTTTATAAATAGAAATAAAGGGATGCACAGATACCAGTTTTGCGAATACAAGTACTGATACTTGCTGAGTACTTACAAGTACGAGTACTGATACATTTTTGTTTATTGTCATGTGACAGTTTTTAAAAAAAAAATACAGACTAATGATTTCAGGACAGAGATGGAGCGCCAGAGCCAGGTCCCAGCTGCGACCACTGCAACCCTGGTAGTTCTCATGAAAATGCCGAGTATCGGCACTGGTACTCGAAAAGTATCTGTGCATCCCTAGTAACAATACTCTGTCCTCAATTATGTACAAACACTCAGTGATCACTGATTGCTGAGTGTTTGCATTGGCTCTCCTTCCTGACACGCTGTCACAGGAGGCTGAGCGAGGGGAGCAGGGAGGATAGCTCAGCCTCCTGTGACAGCACTGGCTGTCTCCATCCACACACCGCTTTGCCGATCTGTGACAAGAGGCTGAGCAGTGTGGGGAGGAGAGACGCCGGCCGCTCACAGCGCTCTCCTCCCGCAGACAGTTTCTCTCCTTCCTGCTGGGACACAGAGCAGCGCCCAGCGGGGAGGAGAGAAAGCAGGGATACGCCGCTACATCGGCAGAAAAATGGCACTTTCAGCATATAGTCAAAAGTGCTATTTTCGGCCCGATATATTTCAGCGGCCAATATATTGGTGCATCCCTAATATTTAGTGATAAACACAGCTTTCTTTATCTTCCGAGAGTTATGTATTTTTCTTATATATTGTAAAAAAAGTAAAAGGTGTCATTTTTGTATCCAGTTTGACTAGTGATATACAAAAAAAAACCCAATGAGATGGGCATTTAAAAAACAGCAGTATTGCCATACCAAAAAAAAATACACACATATAAAGTATGGCAGTGCGAAGTGACCGGCTCTACTCCAATCACGGAGAGTGCGTAGTCCTGCGGAGTATAACAAAGAGCAGATAGAGATATATAAATGAATCCCTGAGTTTTAAGCTGGACATACACTAGTAGATTTCCGAACAAATGTTCATAAGAAAGATCTTTCTTTACCACCCGATAATGCCGTCAGACACTTGAGGAATGTCGATTGAACTTTTGTTTGATCTCAACACTCAGTTTTGGAATGAATGGAGTTTCCCGAATGAAAACCACAATCACTAGTAGAATTTAATTCGTTCGAGAAAACATTTCCATCCTGCTCCCTCAAGTTTTTTCATCACTGCAACTTGTTAAAGATGTCACCAGCACACCATACTGACTTAAAGAACACGTCTGTTTATTGACTCTGAATGTCAAAACAAATAGCAACGTTTCCGGGCCACACAGGGTCCCCTTCATCAGGCTACAAATTGAATTTCAACCTTGATGAAGGGGGCCCTGTGTGGCCACGAAATGTTGCAATTTGTTTTGACATGAAGCGCCAATAAACAGACGTGTTCTTCACTTCAAGATGGTTTGCTGGTAACATCTTTAACACGTTTCAGTATTGGCGTCGACATCCGCGGTAACTTTGAGCGCCCACGCTGACAGGGATACCCGGTAAGGAGTGCCGCAGGATTCTGAAATACATATTTTCGTCACTGCAGTCGCAATCGATTGCCGATTTGACATCTTCAACTAGTAGAACGTCGAATGAAAGATCTTAACAAAATCTAAGCATTGCATGGCCAGTTTTACTATAGGTACATTGTGTTCATTTTGTGCTGGCCATTTCTCATAAAACCAACATAATGGGGGGTTTTTTCAATCGAGAGAATTTTATTGGAACAAAAATTTTTTTGGGTATAACAGCACAACATGAGAACAAAAATGAAGACTGCTACTACACAACAGCCAAAATGGGCAGTATGAATGTTACGCATAAATATACATCCAATATAACATCCCAATAAATGAACCCCTTCTTTACCGATGACGGTCCCTCTGTGTCCAAGGCAAACCCTCAACAGAAAATTAGGGGGTCCCAGCACTGTGATTACTGAATAGCTAATCGCAATGATCACAGTGCTATTACAGCCACTGATCTGGTTTGCAGCTCACTGTGTTGAGGTATCTCAGAGGAGAATACAATGTCTCCTCAGAATACTAAGTGTTCAAAGCCCCCTGTGAATAAAAAAAGTTAACCCTTTAGTGCCCCCCTAGTTTAAAAAAACACTAAATTAAACAGTTTTTAAGACTTTAAACATTTTTAAAAAAGAAAAAGTTACAAAAAGTCTATTAAAGGTAGGAGACAAACATACCACATTCTAAAATTGTTCCACACTGAAATTGTATTTCACTCCTTGCATTTTGTGACCTATCCTGAAAATAACTGAAATCCCAGACATATGATATACCCTATAAATCAGGACAAATGCAAAAATTATGAATTACTTTCTGTTAGCTACACTAATTATGTACACATTGGGGGTTTTTTGCATTTTCAAAAAATTTTTTTATAAAAAAATAAGAATTTATATATGCATATGTCACATCAAATTAAAGCCAATTTTGTCCTTTAAAAAACAGTATATAATATGTGCAGGTTCAATGAATGAGGAAGATGGAAATTATCGTTAAACAATAGCATTAGACATGTAACCTCGCAAAAAATTATAATTTCGTTTTGGATCAATGCAGACTTTTATTTCTTTAGTTTTTCGGATTTCAAATCTCCATTCGATTCATTATATGGTTAATTGGCCAGAGAACAGTCACATGTCCGATTTAGTTTTATTCTGAATGAAATTCAAACAGAAAATTTGCATGCATCCAAATGTCCAAATTTTAAAGAAATTTCCAAATATGTTTTCGGAACGAAACAAAATTTACATGTCCTATAACAGTTCCTTCTTCTGTTTACACTGAATGCAATGCTGCTTTTTTATAAGAATTTCCTAGATCCTCCTAATCTTACTAAGTCACATAAGCGTTTGCAGTTTTGTTTTTGATCAGCAGATGGCAATGCAAAGATGTTCTAAGCATTTGTAGAGATCATTCGCAACTGTTTTCTTTATATGAGTAAGCTGCTGTCTCTGACCTCTCTTTGTGAGAATGTTAGTCGTCTACGTATCATGCAGATGCTTTGGCTACACTGCTTTCTAAGTCACTGGCCCACTCAGGGTAAAGTGACAGAGTTTCTTTGAAGATGACCCCCAGGCCACTGATAAATACGCAGTGCTCCTAGGTAGGGGGAGCATGCCTTGTGACCTCCTTCCATGTTGCGGTGCTTGGGACTAGCGCGCATTTGCCATGTCATGTGAGGAGAAGGACAACATCATCAACCCTGTGTAAGTTCTCAGACCATCCCAGCTGACACAACCAAATAACTTATACAGGGTTTGTCTCCCAGAGCAACAGAGATGAAAAGACCAGGGGAAATTTAAAGAGGAACTTTACAGATCAATTTAATGGTCTCCCAAAACAGTTACGTTTAAGACTGTCAACTCTCGAGTGTGCTGGTGTCATAGCTGATCACATGTGCAGTAACATGGGAACAGCAATCCAAAAAGAGGCCAAGATGGTGCCTTCCTTGGCTGCAAGGGATAGGAGGTTGTAGTTCCACTTGAAGTCCCTAGTCACTAGGAGGAGCAGACGGCTGTTAGGCATGACAGCACATGGATCAGATGTTAATGGCACAATAGAATAACATGGAAATCTAAGTGTCAAGTGTTGAAGCACATCTGGAAATGCTCTTCAAATCACTCAGGTGAGAATGGTGGCTTACTGCACCCATGCTAGGCTTTGATTTATAGTAGGAATATGAAGCATCCTGCTTTGTACTCCCCTGTTACCCCAATGTGCTGCTAGACTCCTCAATAGTAGCCAGTACCTTAAGATATAATGGAACCAATGACAATCCACCTTGCCTGTTGCAAAACAGCACTTGCCTGAGCCAGGCACAAGAGTTGTCTCATGAAGGCTGGATGCAGGAGCATGCAAAACCCAAAGTAAGTTTTCACTTTCTTGCAAAGTCAGAGTTTCTAGGGGTTCTAGAAATTCAGGATAAAGAGCAAGTTTACTTTAAACACTACACATGATTTTTTTTATAGGTTGCGCTTCTCATTTATTAAAATGCAACTTTTGCCCTATATGCATAGCTACGGTACTTGTCAACAATAACCTTTATATTTCTCGTGCAACACTTAAACACTTGCATTGCAAAGCCTCACTTGCACGCTACAGGTGACACCTGGGTTTAACATAAATCTGTTATGCATCCTCGTAAAAACTAAAGTCTGAGGTGTCGTTAAATATTAATGTTACATATATTTAACTTTTCAGTATTTACCAAACATGAGTCACCATAAAATATAACAGAGAAGTAGTCACTTGCTCTACCTCTCTGCCTGGAAAGAACTATTAGGATCCTTTCACATAGGCGGTCCGATCAGGTCCACCTGACATATTTCTGGTGGATCTGATTGGAAACCCAATGTAAAGCTGGGCACACACCTTACACCATCGCAAGACTTTTGTCTTGCGATGGTTGTAAGGTACCGTATATACTCGAGTATAAGCCATCCCGAATATAAGCCGAGGTACCTAATTTTACCACAAAATGAACATGTCCGTAAGTTTAAAGTCGTGCGACCTTACAGTAGTAGAGGTCGCACGGCTTCCACACACCTTACGATAATCGTACGATCGCGGGATTTCCCGCGATTATCGTACGATTATCGTAAGGTGTGTGGGGACCTTAACTCTATAGGCAGCCAGATGTAAAGAAAGTGCATCTGTTTACATCTGATTACCCCCGACTTCGGCTAGGCCCGAGAAAAAAACACAGAACAGAGTTTGGTTTTCACAGACCCAATCATGATGAATCAAAGGTAATCCGATGTAAACAGACATTATCCGCTTTCAACCGACTACCCATAGACGTCACATGGGTCCGTACAGCTCAGCTCAGGAAAAAACTAAAGGGACATGGATGTCACAAGAATGACATCTGTTCTGTACTGCTCCGATCAGCAGAGGATCCATGTATGGATTCCCTGCTTGTCAGAGCGGATAGTGCCCTGGTTAAAGGGGTACAATCCGCTCAGACCTCCCTCCCGCCATCAATATGCTAGAGGAACTTACAGTCTAAAGCAATATTTCTCAAAATTTGTTTGGTCAAGGCACTCTTTAAAAGCATGCAAAATCTCAGGGCACCCCAATCTAAATTGTAAAAAATGTAATTGTAAAAAGTAACATGTGGTTCCCCCCCAAATCTCTACAAGACCTTTATCCTAGATAGGGATCCGGATGGATAAGGGGGGACCCGTGCAAAAAAAAAAAGAAAAATTATGTGGAGTTCCCACTTCACATCAGAGTCCTCCCCTTTCCCATCAGAAGTACCCCTTTCTTCAGTGCCCCCCAGCACAGCAGTCTTACCTTATAACCCACACCGCAGTGCAGCTGTAGGTGCATGGCAGAGGGCTGAAAGCAGAGCTGGGAGATGGACTTCATTCCTGTTCTCAATGCTGGGGGAAGTCCTGGATGCAGCCGCCCTTGATTTGTGTCTTCCATGTCCATGGTGCTGGTGGCCACAATAGAAATGCATGATACTGTGCGAAAATTTAAAGGCACCTTTGACAAACCCAGAAGACACCCCAGGGTGCTGCGGCAACCTGGGTGAGAAAGGATGGTCTAGAGGAACAAGGGTAAAGCAGGGGAAGGAATCTGTAACCTTTAGATATGGTGGCAGTGAGGAGGTTTGAAAAACTCCAGCCAAAACATTTTATAAGTTTTGTATGTATCGGGGATGGGGCAGAACCTCTATGAGGTTGTTGTCTATGTCCCTGTTACCTAGATTTATTTTTCCTGTTGTGTTCCTGGGGCAGAAAGTTTGAGCAAATAGGACACAGGCAGCAATAAAAATCTAGGAAAGGTTCAAATTTCTCCCACACGTATCCAGCCTATATTCCATACCTTGAGTAGGTAATTGGGCACAGGAGTGGCTAGGAACACTAATATACCAGGAAGGCACTGGGGTTACTCAAAGGAATTTAAAACGAAAGGTCGATTTTTTCAGGTTACAGCTTAGGCTCAATTATTTTATTTTTTTTTACTTTATTTTATTTCTTTATTCAATAATGAAGGTAGATAGAAAATGCAGTCATGCAGAGAGAGATTTGCTAAGTAATTTGCAATGAAGAAGCAAGTTTCTGTACCAACTGTACATCAACCAACTACACATAGTAAGACATACATTGATTTTCAAAGAAAGAACACATTTAGAAGGAAAGCTAAATAGTAACAAAGTTAACAAGAATATAGAAGAAGAGGATGCAGGGTTAGGGGAATAAGATAAGGAAGGAAGGAAGGAAGGAAGGAGTCATGGAGGAAGTGGGAGAGGAAAAACAAAAAAGTAAAAGAAAAAATAACTCACTCGAAAGAGGAGCAAAAGAAGAAAAATAATCTTGCAGTTGCATGGTACATCTGTAGACAATGTCATGTACCTAAAAATAATAATACATTATATTGATGAATATTATTGGTCAATCCTAATGAAGGACCAGATGTTAATCTCAGAAATCTAAAAGCAAACTATACAATGATTGCCTGCAAGCCAACAGGACCATTCAGTTTGAAATTTAGGTCAGTTACTGTATGCTCTAGCAAAGTAGAGTTCCGTTTGGGCAAAGGTGTTAGGGTATACCTATTAAGGTACCTAGTGATGGGGGCTCTGCATTTTTCCATAAATGGGCAATAGATATGGCTGCAAAAAGTATGTGAGTTAAAAATGTGCCGGTGTCTTTCTTCCAAGAAGTGATACCAACTCCTAAAAGCACCAGGGCAGGCTTTGGTGATGTTGGTACCAGGGTAGTCGAAAATATAAAGTGAAATACTTCTATCCAGAAAGAGAAAATCTTCCCACATGACCAACAGATGTGATATAGAGATCCAGTATGACCACAGTTCCTCCAACATAGTGGGGGATGACCAGGAAACATTGCTTCCAGCCTCCGAGGAGTGTAATGCCATCTGTGCAAGATTTTTTGCTGAGATTCCCAGTGTAAGATGTACTTAGAGGCTTTAAGAGACCATTGTATAGTTTGATGCCATTGTTGGGTCGTTATAGAGAACTGTAGTTTGTTTTCCCACCATTCCATAGAGGGAAGTTTTGTGTCTGCAGTGGAGTCCATTAAAATGCGGAAGATAGCACAGATTTCGTTGCTAACAATAATCATTTTTAAATGTTCCCTAAAACATAGCAAATCTTAATTTTTTTTAGTTCAGTTTCACTATAAGCAGTAGCAGAGTATTGTGGAGTGTTAGTCATTGAGTGAAAGTAATACCCTTTCCTGGCTTATTTACAGTGGATGCAAACCACTTTTTTTTTTTCCCCTAATGTGCATGTATGCACAGGATACTTGCACATTAGGGCACACCTACCTTAGAAGTGTACCCTTCCAAAGTCCTGTCAGAAAGATCTTTGGTCCTTAACCCTCTCCCCTACCACCACCATCTCTGCCGCCGACACTTCCGGATTCTTGGAAGCCATCTTTGGCCATTGGGTGGCTGGTGATGATGTAACTCATGTGTATGTGCCAGGGGTTACAGCCTCCACCGCACCTGTCTGATTCATGTGTGAATGGGGTGAGTGTGTACACTGCTCACAGAAAATAAAAAAAAATGCTGGGGAAAGAGAGGAAGAATTGTTTTTGGCTGAAGAGATTTTGCATGCCAAAAATACCTAACCCCCTGTGATTTTTTTTTTCCACTTTACTTCCCTTTTAAATATTTTAATGTTCAACCTTTCAGATCAGGATGGTTCTTTCCTAAGGCAGTATACAATAAAGGAAATGGTTTTAAAGACCACATATTTATATGTAGAGTGACAAAGAGAAACAATGTATTACAATCATTAATAAAATACAACCATTTTTAAAAACTATTTTCAAGACAGATCGATTCACCTCTATTTATAGTAAGCTGTACTGATTAAAAAATATATATATTCAGAATAAAGAATTGTAGTTGGTGGGAAAGTTGATATAGGATATCCCGGTCACAATAGAGCTAGCCTATATTTAGAATTCAGGGTCACTTCAGATGGTATGACATCACGTTATAATGCATTCTCCCTGTCTATACTTCCAGATCCCGTTACAATCTGTTTCTTAGTCATTCCACTATACAAAAGATTTGCATAGAAAATATGTACAATGGCTTGCTAAAAGTAGGATAGATGTTATTGCATATTAAAGTACTTTATTGTACAACCTTGTAAAGCTATTCAAGTTACTAGTCAGACAAGAAAAAAATTTGCATTGAGTTGACTCAACCTATATATGGCTGTAAGGTTTATTGTAGAATTCTTCTCAGGTAGCTGGTTGAAGCTCCCTACCTTTGCTGAATGGCCTGGGGTCTAAGCCAATGCAAGTCCAAGTTGTAGCCCTGTCCTCTCTCTGAGCTGTCTGCAACCTCTCCCACGACACAGAATCATCTGAAAATTGGTTGTAGCCCTGCCAAGTAGCAGTGTCTCGGTGGGATACTGAGGCCAGTGTCCAGCCAACCTCCTGGCAAACAGTGACATCACTGGTTGCCAGGAACTTGGTGGAATGCTGTCAACAGCGTGCCATGTTGCTAAGACCTGGGTGGAAAGATATGTATGGCCCTTACACATCTCCTCGCCTGGTTCTTAGCAACCTGGGACACTCTGGCCAGAAAGCCGCCACCACAAGATGCCGCTTGAGGCAATATCATCAGGATAAACTGGAAAAAATATATACAGTGAATGGAATTTATCAAAACTGGAGCAGACAAAATCTGGAGCATCTGTGCGTGGCAACCAATCAGCTTCTCTCTTTCATTTTCAAATCTTAACTGAACAAACTGAAGAGAGAAGCTGATTGGTTGGCATGCACAGCTTGCCAGATGAAGATTAGATGAAGATTAGATGAAGTACCTGTATTAGTTTTCTGTTTTCCTTTTTTTTTTTATATCTTATATTGTATTCACTTAAACAATTGTGTTAAAAAGTTTTTTGCTCTGTTGCAATGACAACTTAAAATGTTGGAGTTTGCATCACTTTCAGTCCCACCAGCAATGATCACCTAGACTAATAGAAGGATGAGTCTCTTTAACGGTAGAGCAATAGAAACCAGAAGGAGGTTCTCGCTTTTCCCTACAATATCCAAAAACAGCAAAAAAAATACACATTTTAATAAATCGTTGACCAAAAAACAGTTTACAGATCAGACATTATGACTTCGCTCCAACTTTACTGACTGCATATTAGTTGGAGGTCATTAACTCAGAAAACTAAAGAAGGCTTCTAAAGTAATTAATTATATCCAATAAAAGTGGTAGGTACACCATTCAGTCATTGTGAACGTGTTCTGGGGATGTGTAACTGTCATGGGAACTGTGCTGAGCTGAACCAGAGCTTTGAAATGAAAAATATTCAGATGTTGGGGTATCCATAGCCTGCA
>NW_017307494.1:335261-343808 GCF_000935625.1 Nanorana parkeri | reverse complement strand
ACTGTAAAGCTCCCGGCCGGCCGTGTAATTACAACGGCCGGCCGGGAAGCTGCTCGTCGGGCTCCACTGTCTGCTCGTCACAGACGAGCAGAGGAGTGGATTTTCGAGCCCTGTATATATACATACATACACACACACACATATAAACAGTATATGATTGATACCTTGCACAATACTGACTCCTAATACGCGTTCTGAAACCCCTATAGTTGTCATTTGAAAATGTTCTCCTAACTACTTTTCTGTGGTGCATCTAGAACCATCTATTGGTTCGGTTTAAGTTCACATCACTCTGGGAGGAAGGGAAGTCCGAGGATGATTGAATACATTAATTTAGAAGTGATTTGGGTTAGGTGGGATTTCCACAAGGTTTAATATATAAAATGTAGGTTATATTAAATGGGTTAAAATATCACATAGAAGAACACAAATAATTAGATCCCACAGTGGGATGATAGCATCTTAGAAATAAGGTTAAAGGGTACTATAGTTCCCATCACAAGTGGGGGAAATATAGTGGGTTATTCACAGGTGTATAAACTTACCCAAGGGGTTCACATAGAAATAGGGAATATATTCAAATGATTAGATATGTTAGGGTAGGGGGGGGGGAAAGAATTTAAGGGGATTATATTATAAAGGAATCTACACCTAGGGGAGTATAGGATTTTAAAGCACAATTATTTTATAGAATTGCACATATGGGAGATTAGTTAATAAAGAAAGGGTCATATGGACCCCTTTAATACCAGGACTTCCCTCCCCCCCACAACTGAGGAGAGATTTAGATGGTATGGGAGAAATGGGTAAAACAGTAGAACTAGACAATATGAGGTTCCGTAAAATAAAGGGAATTGCCATGTCTATGATGTAATAAAGTAAGGTTGAAGCTTCTTCCAAATAGTTAGCGATTGTTAGTTACATTTCTGAATTACTTAGCCTTGGATATGAAGTCTTTGATATACTGTATGACTGTGCCCAGAATGTATGTACGTGTGTTTATATTTATGTATATGGAAATAGAAATATTTTAAACCAAAAAAGTTCACATCACTCAAGGACATTTCTAAATTCCCAGAAGATAATCATAAGCACCTTTGCCCGCTGGACCTGCTGGAAAAGTGAGGTGAATCCTTCGTCTTCTCTTCAGAACGGAGCAAAATGGCTCTCTAATGGCTTGTTCAAGGATGCACAAATATTATTCCTAGGGGGCTTAGGAATGAATCATGCAAGGGATTTGTAGGTATGTGGTATACCGATTGCAGAGAAAAAACATTGGGGAAAAGCTTGTATGCAGTTTATTATTATCCCCCCCCCCCCCCGAAAAAAAAGCAATTGTGTATAGTAGCAATTAATAAGGATGGCAGAGGTCATGCTTGTAATCAGACCCCCTGCTTTGGGATGAGGGGGGCATGGGGCACAATTAGCCATAGTCAAACACCATCTCCACCCCTAGTGTCTTGAACAAGTGTGCAGCTTAATCGCTTTTCCTGAAGGGGAGAAGACATTCTATGCAAGTTGGAGGAGGTTATAGGTTTGGGGAAGGGGGAGGTTGAGTGTGGAGAAGAGGTTATGGGTTGAGGGTTCTAAGCCAAGAAATAATGGGGTGGCCATGTTAGATGCAGGAGGAGTCCTTTGGGCTGGTGATGTTAAGTCTGGGGCAATAGGTGCCCAATTGAAGCTATCTGGCACCAGAGCCCCAGGTTGACAGCCTATATCACTGAGAATATCCCAGTCATGAAGAATGCTTCTGTCCTTTCCTTTTAGTACCATTTTGGCGGGAAGTGGAGGGGATTCCAGACTCTGGTTGCATATTATGATCCATGATAGATTTTAGGGCATCATGACGTCTTCACTTTATCTGCATCTATTGATCTATGCACAGTGATTTGTTTGTACATGGGCAATATTGAATGCAGAGGACCCCAAAACTGTTGTTACATAGGGGCACTTTGCTGACTATGTCCACCACTAACCCCAATTAAAAGATAGATTTTTTTTATCCACAAAGAAACATATTGTAGCAATGTCTTTTGCTGGAATATGCAGCTTCAATCTAGCAACCCCCCTGTGTTTTTTTTATGTTACTAGGTGCCTTTAGTTTGATGGCTAGCTTCATTCAAACCACTTTATCTAAGCCAAGGACCCACATTCCCCATCCTTGTACTGCACAGTGCTAGGAGAAGCACAGTGATGAGCTCACCTCTATGTCACTCTGCTCTCTCCACTTATCAGCATGCTTCTTGTCAGCACATGAACTGATTTGCTCCTTGAGCTGCCATTTCCTCTTAAACTCCAGCCCTCCTGTACAGGGATTGCAAAAAGCTGATACCAGGTTAAATTCAGGTACTTAGACTGCTTGCTTTTAAAAAATACATTTCATGATGTACTAATGAGTACAGAGCTGCATTTGTTTCATTTATTTGTGCTTTTTTCTATATCTTCCCTGAGTTCAGCTTTAATGTACATTATCACGTGTGTTTATTTTGTTGGTTCAAATATGGTAATCAGTAAGATAAGGTACGTCAGCCCAGTAGATAGCAGCCTATTCTCTGAAGTATGAAGCATTCTTCCCCCAGCCTTTAAAAGGCAGATCAGATCAGCAATGCTTGACAATGCTCACTGAGCTCCATGGAGTCAGCTACTAAAGGAAGCACAGCTGCAGGTAAGAGGACACTTTCATAAATATATATGGATGTATAGAGATATATATTTTTAATTGGATTATATTTTTTATAATAAAGATAGGAAGTCATTAAGTTACAGTATTAGTATTCAGTTATTTTAAAGACAAAATATTTTAAACTACTTTTATTAATTCCTACAAAAAAAGTCACAGAAACTGATTGAATGCAATATTTACATAAAAAACAGAAACGTATATGTGTATTGCTCTTATTGATCCCATAATGTGCTGCACAGTTATTAAATATACAAGACAATTATGCGGCAAGAGCGTTTGATAATAAAATAAAGTTTATTTGTTACATAAAAATGACTTTGTAGATGTAATTATAGGGTGTGCAGCTGATATTGTAAAGATTGCTGTGAGTATATCAGATGGATAATATAAATAAGAAACAATAAACAATTACAGTATAGGAGGAATGAAAAATGTAACACCTATAAATATTTTTCCTAAAAGGTAATAATCATTTAACCATTTACATACTGTATGTGCCTTGGTGCTACTGAGATGTCTTAATGGCTAAAAGACTGAAGGAAACAATAAATAATTAAATAAAATGAATGTGATTTTTCCGGGGACCTTTGTGAACTGGTGTTTTGGTGCCAATAAGTCGGCACGCTGTATGTTGCTGACCCAGTTTGTATCTTTGGGATATTATGGCACAGATTTGGTGCATTTCATTTTAAGGCTAGGTTCACACCTAGGCAATTTATCGCACGGATTGAGTCGCGCGATGTCGCGCAAAACACAGATTCTCATTGAAGTCAATGGAGGCTGTTCACACCTTTGCGGATTGTCGTGTGGATGAAATCGCCTGTCGTGCGAAAAGTGCAGGAGCTATTTTCGGGTGGTTTTAGTGCAGTTTGGGTCCCATAGCCATCTCTATGCATTGAAAATTGCATGGTTTTCAATGAACAGTTACGCAATCGAAAACACACGACAACTGCACAAAAACAGTTCAGGATCTGAATCGACTATTTGTGGATTTGTGGACCTAGCCTTAGGGTAGGTTCACACCTAGATGACACCTTTACTGCGCGGCAATCGTGCACGATTCCGTGCGGATTGCCGCGCGGTCAGGAGTCGCCAAGGTGTGAACCGATCGCGCTGTGGGTGCCATTATTTTCTAATCGCACCCCAGTCGCGTCGGGCGGATGCTTCCGAACACGATTGCGGCTAAAACAGCCGCACGTCGTGTATTGCAAAAAAAAGGTACTTGTACCTTTTTTCTGCAATTGCCGTGCGGATGTCACCCCATTGAAATCAATGGGGCCACGCGGCAATTCCGGCAATCCCGGATCGCGGAGGTCTGCACCGGGCCTTAGGGCTAGGTTCACACCTAGGCGATTTATCGCAGGAATTGGGTCGCGCAATATAGCGCAAAACACAAATTCTCATTGAAGTCACTGGAGGCTGTTCACACCTTTGCGGTTTTTCGTGTGGATGAAATCGCCTGTCGCGCGAAAAAGTGCAGGAGCTGTTTTCAAGCGGTTGTCGCGCGGTTTGGGTCCCATAGACATCTCTATGTATTGAAAATTGCATGGTTTTCAATGATCAGTCGCGCAATCAAAAACCAACGACAACCGCGCGGAAACAGCTCAGCATCTGAATCGCCTAGGTGTGAACCTAGTCTTAGAGAGATAGAATAAATTGTGCTAGATGACATAATAGCAGACTAATATTTTGATAACATCACTGCTGGATGGCAAAGCTTGAGGGTTAGGGCTACGTCTTGAGTTCAGGATAAAAGTGCAAAAATTGCACTCCGGTCCTATAATTGCACTCTGTACTGCTCAGTAATTAAATATCCCGATGAATTATGCGGAAGGAGCATCTCATAATAAAAGTTAAAATGATATGTTACATAAGGATTATTTTGTAGGTTTAATTATAGAGTGAGAAACTAACATTGTAAAATATTGCAATAAGTACATCAGATGGATCAGATAGATAGGAAACAATAAACATATACAATAAAACATTGATGTAAAGATTGAAAGACTATATGAAAATGTAACACCTATAAATAACTCTTTTCCAAATAGGTAATAATGCTATACCCTTGCAATGCTGATATACATATGTGCCCTGCTACTAATGAGATGTTTTTAAAGGAGAACTATGGGGTTAAGCCTTTTCCCCATAGTTCTCCTTAGGGTAACGGGAGGACACAAACTAGCGTCCTCCCATCACCCTAGGCTCAGTATACCGTGAGCTGTAGCTCGTGGTATACTGAGACGCCGCAGCTGAAGCGGATCCCGACAATTGTGCCGGGATCTGCCCAGCTGCGTGACTGACAGCTGGCTCTGCCTATCCAAAGGCAGAGCCAGCTGTACCCGCCCCCTCCTCCGTCCGTTCCGCCAGTCAGCGCTGGCGGATCAGAGCGGGGAGGGGGGAATCCAGCCCCTCCCCTGTCACGGCAGAGAGCCGTGACAGGATCGAGAGGTGAGCGAACGCCAGTATGTGTTCGCTCACCCCCCGATCTACTGAGCCGACCTGTGACAGTATCATTGTCACAGGTCGGCTAGAACTATGAGGTGAGTGAAAAGCACTCACCTCAGAGTTCTCCTTTAAGGATAAAAGACTCTAATGGAGACAACAATGTGCTTATGCTGGATACCTTTCTGAGCTGGTGCTTTGTTGCCAATTATTAGGCACTGCACATTGGTGGCCCAGTTTTTATCTTTCATATGTTATGTCGCAGATTTGGTGCACTGAATTTTCAACAAGATAGTATAAATTAAGCTAGTATGACATGATTATGGCTGAGCTTGAGGGTTAGGGCTAGGTGTTGGGTTGAGGATAAAGATGCCTACAGACATGAAAAAAAAGGTCTGTCCAACCAATGTTGGTTGCAGGAAGCTACACGACTTGGGAAATTCAATTGGCCAAAATGGAAAGTCCATTGGCCGAGGTGGTTTTTTAACAGCCTCATTATTGTTTCCTCCAAAACAACCAGCCACCACATCACTTCCCCCTTCAAACTCTAAGGGCACAAGTTTGTCTCAGCAGTAAGATATCCAGTTACAGAGTCAGACAGACGCCGCTGATCCTCTCCTCGAAGAAGTAGTACTCATCTGAGTTTTCAACCTGCAGAAGCTGTTAACAAAGACCTAGTGCAAGTCTTTCTTTTTAGAAAGCCCACCATGTTCAATAAACAGGGTATCATGGAAAAAACATTATCTTAAATGTGTATATAGAAAATAAAGATTTTGGGAAAATAATAAATACAGTTATATAACACATGTGCTGAATTTTGATCAACCACAAGGGAAGTAGGGGCTTCATTTCTGTTAGAGTGGTAAAATTGTGGAACTCTCTTCCACAAGCAGTGGTATCAGAAGAGAGTATTGAATCATTCAAAAATCATTTAGATACCTTCCTCAGAAACCGTAACATACAAGGGTACAGATACTCTTACTGACTGGAACACACACAAACTGGTATACACACACATACAACACACACACTCACAAAGGTTGAACTCGATGGACCTGTGTCTTTATTCAACCTTAAATACTATGTAACTATGTAACTTTCTATTTTGTAAATAGAATCATTCTTGAACATGGACTCAGCAGAAAAAGAGAACACCGAAGAAGGATTGTTTATGTTTTATGACTCCTTCACAGAGCTGTTTGAATTCTTCTGTGACAATACCACCATTCATGGCACCGTCAGGCTGAACTGCTCTAGGAGGAATAAGATGAAAACGGGCTTTTGGGTTTTTCTTTACCTTTTTGCTTTCTCAACAATGTATTTTCAGTTCGGAGACACCTTCACCCAGTATTGGTCCTACCCCACCAACTTAGCCATACATTTACAGACCAAGAAAAGCAATTTTCCTGCCGTGACCATCTGCAATATGAACCCCTACAGGTATATTGTTTTACTGATGACAAGCAGTAATAATCTTGCATGGTAAAATTTGCTCCCATACATGGAGGTAGCTCATTAAATGTGCATGTTGTACTTCTCTGTAAATATATGCTTATGAACAGCATAGTCATTACTTAATTACTCTCCTCTATGATTCCATGGCTCCCAACATGAGGGGACTATGCTCCACACATGGTGGACATAACCTCTGGATTAGAATCTATATCCTCATCAACACAGTTCTCCCCATTAACCTGAGGAAGAAGCATTGTTCAATATTCCACATGGCCCCCACCACTAAAACTAATCACCTTCATGTTTGTGGCCACCAAGTAAACAGTAGCTGCCTCCGGGAAACCCCATCTCTAAACTCTGCAGAGGTAAAAGGCAGGTGACAAGGTGCTATGGTTAGTGGAAAGCTCACAGATCTAGCTTAAAAATTCCTAAAGGTCTGGCCCAGTTAAACCCAACTAGACATAGGTCACCAATATTTTCTGTGTGTTTGAACCTGAACCTTACTTTTTTCTCCCTTGTTCTTCTTTCTCCTATTTCTTCTCTACTTTCACCTTTCGGTCTTTCCTCTCCCTCCGCCCCTCTGCCCCACTCTTCACTCCTTGCTCTCTACTTCCCTCTTACCCTTTCCCCTTGCGCTTCCCCACACCCACTCAATGTCAACCAACCCACCACCAACTGTGAAATGAAAGAGTGAAAGAAGAGTTAATAAACCAGATATACTATTTATACCTAAAATGCAAAGCGCCACTACATCTCTGATGTACTTAATGCTAACTGAGCCAACACAGGCACAAGCAAGCCTGCCTTGAATTTGCTCATCTGTTTTATGTACCAAAAAACTGTACGATGCGGGCCTACCTACACAGACAAACCTAATTTGTCTCATCAAGAACTATGCGTGTTATATTTTACCATTTGTAATGTTTCCTTGATTCCAATAAAAACCATTAAAACATAACAGAGATTGCCAATGCAGCACGTAAAGTCTGAAATTCAGTCCACTGATGAGCTAGCTATGCTCATAAAACAAATGGACTGTGATAGAGATGCTTACCCTAAAGTATTTAGGTTTTGCCCATTTTTGGGATGGAGGATAATGCTCCATGTTTCCCAAAAGATGTTATTTTGATTTCCATCCTGCCATAGGTTTTGTCACCAACTGGATTAAATAACCGATTAAAGCTGGCCTCCAGCTTCTCTCCTATAAGGAATTTGCTTCATGTGATTTCAGTGGACACTGTCAGCTTCTCACAGTGTGCATTAGAAGCAGCAATAATCTGCCTGCATTGTATAGGAAGCACAGAGACCTAGTGACGATACCACTAGGTCTCATATAAGGTATTCACCAACATTGCATAATAGACGTGTTTCTCCTTATTCTTCTTAAATATCAATCTAAAAAGAAAGGGAATAATATGTAAATTGCCAAGGAGAAGGTCAAATTCAGTTCCATACCTGTCATCTGCAAGTCCCCACTGCATTTGGCATAACATGTTCCACCAATTGTATTATTATCCTTTTATCTATGTGTCGCTAGCTGCCTGTCTCTTTCACACCGGGACACATACCTACCTCACTTCCTGAGATGGGAAAGAGGGACACATTGGGGTTAATTTAGTAAAGGCAAATAGGCTGTTCACTTTGCAAGGGAATTTGCACTTTGTAGGGGAAGTTACCCTTAGCTTAGTGAATGTGGTTTAACTTTCACTTTGTAAAGATTATCCAATCATGTGCAAGGAAAAAAAAAACATGATTGGATGATGGAAGTCAGCAAAGATTTCCCTCATTCACTAAACTAAGGGCAAACTTCTACTAAAAGCAGATTTCCTTTTAAAGTGATACAAAATAAAAGGTAAAAAATGATGAGTTAAACCCACAAGTGCTTTTTCACCACTACTTTTCCTTTATACTGGCTCCCCCCCCCCCCCCCCCCCCCCACCCCACACCACTTCATTGTCACTATT
>NW_017307494.1:324372-335067 GCF_000935625.1 Nanorana parkeri | reverse complement strand
CCTGCCCCCCCCCCCCCCCCTCCCCCCAAAATGCAATAATTTATTGATTGAATGGGTTGGTGCAATAAAACACTTTTGATAGGTAAAGTTTAATTAGTAGTAATAGCAGGCAAAAAGTCATCAGAACAAAAAGAGGGAGGACTGACGAGTAAAGAGGGACAAGAGGATTTGATTCTGAAGTCCCGTGCAGACCTGAGCGATCTGGGATTGCACATCCCGGGATCGCACGGTTCTGCACAATGCAGACAGCGGTTGCCGCGTGGCCTCATTGACATCTGTGCGGCAATCACAGAAAAAAGGTACATGCACATTTTTTTTTGCAATACACGACACGTGGCTGTTCGGATGCACGGGCTGAATCGTAGTGGGAAACCGCATGATCTGCCCGGCGTGACTGAGGTGCCATTAGAAAATAATGGCACCCACAACGTGATCGTCTGTGCTGGGCCACTCCATGACCGCGCTGCAAACTGTGCGCAATCGTGCACGATTGCTGCACGGCCAGTAGTCGCCTAAGGGTGCACCAGCCCTCAAAGAGAGACAGTCCCTCCAAATACAGGACAACTGGAAGCTTCATGGAATGGTTACTTCATCATTTATGACTATCACTGAACTCGGATGTCTGTCTATCCTTAGGTTTGACCAGGTTAATGAATATCTCAACCAGTTGGATCAGCTGGCCCAGGAAACTCTACAAACTCTTTATGGATATAATGCATCCCTATCGGTAAACAATGATGTTGTAGATCTGCAAGACATCACGGACAATGCAACAAGCCAACTGGATGAAAAATTTCAGTTAGACAGTTCAATAAAACTGATAAAACTGGAAGATGATCCAAATCAAATGTCCAAAGGAAACAGGAGCAAACTGGGATTTAAGCTTGTAAGAATCAGCTTTATATTTTGTTACATGAATTATTCTTAGGGGTACTTTATATTTAAGCAATGAATGTGACATATACCAAACATTCACTGCGGGTGAATCAATCACTGTAATTTAACCACTTCAGGACTATAGGATGCGCCTCTATGTCCTAAACATGAAGTGGTTATATCAAGATCATGGCTGCTGCTTGTTAGCCCCCTTGTGATAGCAATAAAGTTAAGTATAAAAGTAAAAAAAAGTGAAGAACGATAACATAAAAACAAATTAAAAGGAATCTCACTGCCCCGTGCATCTGCATGTATACGCACATGCGCATAGGGCGTGCAGAGTATGTAAACAGCAATTGCGCCACGCATGTTAGGTATCAGTGTGAACATCGGAGTGAGAGCAATGATTCTAGGGCTGTAAATGACTGTTAACTTTAAACTGATGAGCAGTAAAGGATTTTAAAGCATTACCTATAGACAATTTTGAGTATGATAAAATAATATAAAAACAAGGGGGGTGGGGTAAAGAACTTGAAAATCTCAGTAATCCATTAATGGACTATATAAGGGCAGGGCGGGATTTCCCACAAGGCCTACCAAGGCCCGGCCTCTGGGCAGCAGGGAGTAGAGGGGCAGCAGGGGTGTGGAAATCCTATGTTGTGTTTGTGTGCAATACAAATAATTTTACAGGGTTCTTCACAAAAGGGTGTAAAGTTTGGAGAAGGCCGGAGAAGGGAACAATCTTGGCAAAAATAGCTGAACTGGAAAGTGAGCTGAATTGGAGTATCTTTCCAAATGAGCTATTTTGGCCTAAAATTGTTCACTTCTCCTGCCCTCTCCAAACTCTTCACCCTTTTGTGAATAACCCTGTTTTTCCTAAAAAGATCGATTTGATAAACATTGTGCAAATTTCCTGTGACATAAAAAATGCAGCTATCATTTTTTTTAATTCTGCAGGGCCTCTGCTTTCAGAAAATATATCATTGTTTGGGGGTTTTAAATGATTTTCTGTCCTAAAATTCAGATTGTAACAAATGTGTGAAAAATGAAAAACATTTCAGTCCTGAGGTGGCTAAAACACATGCATTGGGATGATTCACCTGCAGGGAATGTCACATTCACCGCTTTACAAATATAGCCATTATACATGATGCTAATATCAAAGCAAATGATTTGATTCATTTTCTACCATGACAGTGCGATTCTACTGGTGGCGATTGCTATTACCGATCCTTCTGGTCAGGCGTGGATGCTTTGCACGAGTGGTACCAGTTCCATTTTATTAATATCATGCACAAAATTCCGTCCGTGTTACAAATTGCTGATCAAGAATACGTGGATAAGTTTATTCTTAAGTGTGACTTCAATGGCCACAGTTGTAACAGGTTTGTTTTCTAAGTTTCTTAATGGTAGCAAATCTAAACCCACGAATGACCTATGAATGACTGCATTCGTTTTTTCACCTGCTGATCTTGCCAGTAACACACTTTCAGTCGTAGGGTGACACACTGACCTTACTGTACCTGTGGAAAAGCAGCGTTGTCATCCCAGGAGAGCACTAGAGAACACCTCCCTCTCTCATCTTACCTTCAACACGGAGGGTAGATTAAGCATGTGCGATTCGTTTAGCTCCGAATCAAAATCGAACACATTTTCAGAAATTCGGACATTTGAACACATCCGAATTTCCGAATCCTATTGCATCCGAATGTGTCCAAATCCGAATTTCCATTTCCGAATTTTGGATCCCATACGAATTTCGTTCAAAAACTAAACTAGAACGGCCATGTGACTTTTCTGGCCAATCAGATGTGTTTTACGGTTTAATGCATCCGAATGGGTCTGAACATGAGTTTTTGTTACGGCAACATGGGAGCCATAGATACAGTGTATACATATGATACTAAAGCTGAGGCTCCCAGACCCGAAATTCTGGATCAAAATTTCTGAATTGCATTTGGGAGCTCCTAAATTCCATTCAGGTCTATGAGCCGTATACATATATTACTAAAGATGAGGCTCCCAGACCCGAATGGCATTCGGGACTTTGTTCTGTGGTCCTCAAAGATAGCTGGGAATAATGTACATGACACGCACATGTTACGTGTTTCGTGATCGTGTGCAAAATCACACAGTTTTGTGCACCTTCACACAAGTGGCAAGTGTGAAAGCATCTTTACTGTTTCCTTTGCTGGACAGCTTGGGCTACATGTAAATGAGGATAAAAATATAAATGAAGGTTTTTCAGAAATAATAAAAAGTAATTGACACAATAAATAATATCATTACACGGACTAACCAAATACTAGTTATCAAAATACTGTACAACAACAAGTAACATTGTTTCTGTGTGATTCTTCGTTGTATGTGATATCTGTTTTTTACATTTCCTTATCTCCCCAACAGGAACTACACACATTTCCATCATCCGACATACGGCACCTGTTTTACTATCAATGGAAATGAAAATAGCAGCGCTCTGTGGGCTGCAGTGAAACCTGAAAAAAAATATGGTAAATATTTATTACATAGAAATTTTACCATGATCATCTTAAAGCCCAACTCTGGGCACAAGACAAAAAACCTTTGCTGTGGAGCTCTCCTACATTGCAAGGTTTAAATGCTCCTTACATTGCAAGGGTTAAATGCTCCGGGGTAGACAAACTCCAGCCCTCCAGCTGTGGTGCAACTACAATTCCCGTCAGGCATTACAAGACTCCTACTGGCACCGACATGACTCTCAGAGGCAGATTAAAATGATATATTTCACATACAGCTATGGTGGCCTGCATAGGTCTATGTCATGTTAGAGACATGGGAGCCTTTCCATGGCTTAGCTGAAATAAAGGCAGCATGTAATGCAAACTTTTGCTAAATGCATAGTGCCTTAGTGGTTCGCACTTCTGCCTTGCAGCACTGGGGGTCCTTGCTTTGAATTCTGGTTAGGTCACCATCTGCATGGATTTTTCATGTCATGTTAGAGACATGGGAGCCTTTCCATGGCTTGGTTCTAATGTTGGAAATATTTACTGCAAACCCTTGCTAAAAGTGCAGTGGCTTAGTGGTTAGCACTTCTATCTTGTAGCACTAGGGGTCCCTGATTCGAATCCAAGCCAGGACACTATCTGCGTGGAGTTTGCATGTACTCCCTGTGCTTGTGTGGGTTTCCTCCCCAAACGCTATGCTGGAAGGTTAATTGGCTCCTGTCTAAATTGACCCTTGTATGCGTGAGGTAGGGATCTTTAGATTGTAAGCTCCTTGAGGGCAGGGACTGATGTGAATGTGCAACTATGTAAAGCGCTGCGTAAATTGTTGGTGCTTTATTAATACCTGTAATAAACATATAGTTATATTAGGGCTTTTTAGTTGTATAGACCACAGTCATTGTGCTTCACTTAGAATCCGATTTATCAAATAATTTCAATAAACACTTATAAAAATCATACTCATAGGGGGGAATTTATCAACACTGGAGCAGAGAGAATCTGGAGCAGTTGCCCATGGCAACCAATCAGCATCTCTCTTCAGTTTGCTCAGGTAAGATTTGAAAATGAGACAGAGAAGCTGATTTCAATTTCTGGTTGCAATGCACAGCTGCTCCATGTTTTGTCTGCTCCAGTTTTGATAAATTCCCCCCATAATGTCATTGTGTGTTCCAGAAAGCAATACATATATACCTACAGCCATATAGTACCTCTTGGACCTGACAATATGTATCTACGGTTGACACTAATCATATATACATACATATGACATGCGTACACTTATTATAAATGCATATATGTAGTTCCAATCTTCAACGTGTTTCGCTTCTACGCTTCTTCAGGAAGATGAGGGAACCTATTATTCATAAATCAATGACTGGTAAGTATAATTGATAACTTCAAATCATGAATTGCTTCATCTTAAAAATCCACTTACTTAAAAAAATTCTTAATTTGCAAACCATGTTTTGCTGGAATTAACACATTCAGAGAGGGTTATCGTGCCGTCACCAAATGCCCATGTCACCAAAGGAGCAATCTATTCACAACAAAAGAACATTTCAAAATTCATCTTTTAGTAAATCATTTGAAGTAAAACTTTGCTAATATTTGCTAATGTTTTATTTATTTCTCTCTTTTTGTCTTTCAGGGATTAGCTTGATCGTTAAAGTAGATCAGCATGATAATATGCCCATTTTGTCAACGACAGCCGGAACCACAGTGATGATTCACAATCCAAACCAGTCCCCTCTAGTGGAGCATCAAGGATTTGACATATGGCCAGGCACTGAGACCTCAATAAGTGTAAGACAGGTAAGTGATTACCAACTATGAAAACCATAGTGGTTGGCAAATCTAAAGGTGATTGTGAAGAGATAACGATCAGACTGTAATGTGGGTGGCCAGTTTTAGACTTCCCTATAGCCCAGGGGTGGGCAACCTTGGCACTCCAAATGTGGTGAAGCTACAAATACTATCATGCCTTTGCCACCTCTAGGAGTCATGCCTGTGATTATCAGAGCCTTGCAATGCCTCATGAGATGTGTCGTTTTACCACAGCTGAAGTGCCAAGGTTGCCTACCCCTACCATAGCCTTTCTTTAAAAGCCTTCCTCTTACTCCTACTTCCCAATAAATCATTTTATTAGTATGTACATGGAAGTGGACTTAAGCCCAAGCTCACCTTTTTACAATTTTTGTGCAAGTTCCTCTACCATCTAGGTTCAGGTGCTCATCCACAAGTGATCTTTAAAGTACACATAAGATATTAAAGTTCGTACTTTTAAAGTACCATTGTAAATTAAACTATTGCAACATTGGTGAGATGTTTTTTCATACATTTATTACAAAATGTTTAGAAAACATTATTAGATCAGTAAAAATTCAAATCTATTAACAATAAATCAAGCAACAAATATCTTTACACCTACTAGCTTTAACCTCCTTCAATACATTTCCTGTTTATTGGTATATT
Source organism: Nanorana parkeri (assembly GCF_000935625.1). Lineage (NCBI taxonomy): Eukaryota > Metazoa > Chordata > Amphibia > Anura > Dicroglossidae > Nanorana > Nanorana parkeri. Next base: position 329,233 of record NW_017307494.1, on the reverse strand, counting down.
ATCATTTGTGATCCCACAATCTCATTACTTACCAGACATGTAAAAATTTGTTTTGGTTCGTTTCGCTTGGTTTCAGATTTTTCCTTATTTTGTTGTTTGGTATTCGGGTCCGAAAGCCAATACGTTTCAGAATTCGGACTTGTCCAAATTTCCGTTAATTTCAGATGAGTTACATGTTTAACAACGAAAATTCGTTGCAGAAAAGTGACATTACATCTGTGTTTTTTAAAACTTTTAAACTTAAGCATGGGGACGGGGGGTCCCCATGCTTAAGTTTGTACCAGACCCTTTAGGTCTGCTAGGAATATTAGGGGGGAATGCAGAAAAAAAAAAAGCCCCTAAAATCCCTTACTAGACCCTTGATCCGAGCAGCAGCCTGGCAGAGCAGAAAAGGGGAGGGGGGGGGGGAGAGTTAGCATCCTCGATGAGGCAAGGGCCTCTTCCCTACAACCCTGGCCCAGTGGCTGTGGAGGTCTTCGGGCAGGGGGGCTTATAGGAATCTGGGTACTCCCTCTCATAAAGGGGGCACCCAGATCCAGCACCCCCCCCTCGTGAATAAGCAAGGGGTAGTTGTTACCCCTACTCATTCAACAAATAAACAGTAAAATTGTAATTAAACACACCACGCTGTAAAAAAAATCCTTTATTTGTAGAAAAAAAACCACAACACAGGTTTTTGTCAAGTCCTTTATTAAAAAGAAAAATGCCCATCGATGTAATCCCAAGGTCAATCACGTTGACTCGCCGAAAGAAAAAATTACCTGAAGCCCGCCAACACGACCAATCCTAATGAACTCTCGTCGCAACATGACAGCTCTGACATTCAGGAGCCCCTGAATAGTATTCGGGAGCAGAGCAGGGACAACTCACTCCACCCCTTTGTTGACATTTGGGTCAGAGCTGTCATTTTGCGGCGAGAGTTATGTCAGCGGGAGATGGGTATTTTTTCTTTCATCATAAATTTCGTCATTGTTACCTAAATCATTTAAAGTAGTTATGATTTGGGGCAGCATGCCATATGTTTCACAAAGAAGAACTTCCGGTTTAGGAAACTGGAATGAAAGAGACAATGTGTATTCATTTTTCTCAGTTGGACTTCTGATTTTAAGGGCATTTCCTTTCATTTCAGGATCAAGTGAATCGTCTGGAGAAGCCATACAGCAACTGTACTTACAATGGGGCCGAATTAGATTTCACTCTCCTGTACAATTCATCGTACACATTACAGGTGAGCTCTAACCTTCAGTGCAATCTTTCTGCACATTTATATACCGTAAGTATTCTACCATACCGGTGAAACAATGACATGGTGGAAGGGATTTTTAATGGAAAGGGTAAGGAAGGAGGGAAGGACAAAGAGAAAAAAATGAGGCCGGAACAAAAGGAAGGGATAAAAAAGAAGAGGAAAAGGGAGGCAGGAAGGTAAAAAGGGAAGGAGGAAAAAAGAAGGGAAGGTCAAAGAGCATGAAAAGAAGGAATGAGGACTGGAGAAAAGACCAAAGAGAAAGGAAAGAAGTAATGAGAAGGAAACAAAGGGAAAAGGGAAGGACAAAAATAATAGGGAACGAGGGAAGGGTAACAAAGGGGAAAAAAAGCAGGGAGGGAAAAAAGAGTGAGTAGTAAACAAGGTAAGAAGGGTGGAAAGGACAAAGGCAATGGGTAAAAGAAGGATGGAAAAAGGAAAAGGGAATAGCAGGGGCAGAAGAAACAAGAGGAAAGTTAAAGCTGAACTCCATGCACAAAACATTTTCATGGAAATAAAGTCTCCAATAGTTGGAAAGGATATGAATTCACTGTGCACGCATCAAATGCAGTTACTAACCCAAATATTACTTTTTAAAAGTAGTGGTGACATCATCACTGGTCTGCATATAGCCTGTGCAGAGAAAAGAGCTGTGGGAGGGACCCAGCAGGCCCCACCTACTACAGGCTTTCTGCAGAAAACTACAGGAGGGGGCGGAGACAAGACCAGTCTCCCTGCACAAGGAGAGGGAGGAACAGTGACTGGTCTTTATTACAGGAAGCTCCTACACAAAGCAAAGTGTAGAAGCTGTTTCACACTGGATCACTGCACAGATCTGGAAGAAATGCACAAAGTACACCCAGATTCAAGCAAGAATACAGATGGCTTATTTAGACAATACTTGTTTTGCCTGGAGTTCAGCTTTAAGCACTTCCCGCAGGCTTCACACATATACTGTATGTGGCAGCATGGAGGTGGACATTAACACCGATCTTCCACATATTTGCATTACTGTGTTTTCCTGCGGGTACGATTAATTGACCAGTAGAAAGGCATCATGGCACACTCACAAACCAGCATGTAAAACAACTTGTCTCACCACTAAGGACAATGACAGAGGTTTGGATACACGTCTTCTGCAAAGGATGTGTAAGCCGCACTGCCGCGCCAAGGCACCTCTTATAGTGCGGTCCTAACTCTAAACTATGAGAGTCTCCATCTTGGAGCACATGGGGGCAGAAGATATCAAATTGGGTGCAGGCCTGTCAGGAGGACGCCCCACCTCCTTAAAGGTACAGAAACACACAAGGGATCCCGCACATCCCATTGGCAGCTGAGAAACCCCATGCGTCGCTGCACCAATACGATTAATTGATGCCCCCTGAACTGTGACCAAGCTGTCACCAACAGCTCATGGTTCACTACCGACAAATGGAAGCCGGTAGGACTTGCTCCCAAATACATGATTACTGTGCGGCCAGTGACAGCGATTGCATAATCAGGAGCCCCTTCTACCGGCCTCTGGCATCACAGCCCACTTTAAGGGCCAATGGCAAAGGGTTAAGCAGGCTTTCTAAAACTGAAAATATTTGCATCACTTCCTCATGACTCTAACTGACCAGACCTTCAGTTCTCTTTGGTTGACTTTTTGGTTCTCTTTATGTTTTTTAGGCTTGTGTTCAGTCATGCTTTCAGTACATAATGATAGAACAGTGTGGATGTGGCTACTATTTCTACCCATTGCCTTCTGGGAGTGAATATTGCAACTACAACAAGCATCCAGGATGGGGTATGCTTTTTTGCTTGTATAGGCACACATACATATTTGCTGATAATGTCTCTGAGCACCCAGTAAAAGTATTATACTGATATCTTTGGTATATTTATCATAGTTGCCCACATTTCATGAGCCTGGTATCCGAATCCCATGACATCTATTGATGTCATGGGGTACACTGATAGATCGGTCCTTAAAGTGACATTGAACCCTCAGATTTTTTAACATAAAACAATACTGTAATGTGTGCTTTACTGTTATCCATGGTTGTTTCCTTTCTCTTTGCTGCTCTTCCTTTTAAATTTGTATCTCTTCTCATGCTGGTGGAGAACTTTAAGGACATATGTCTGGTATTTCAGTTCATTTTGGGAGTTGTAGGTCACAAAATACAAGTGAAATACAATATTAGAGTGGAACAATTTTAGAATGTAGTATGTTTGTCTCCTGTCTTTAATAGCTTCCTTTTCCACTATATTTTCTTATTTTTTTTTTAACTTATTACATTTTTAAAAACTTTTTTTAATTTTAAAAACTTAATTTTTTTGTTTTGAAATTGTATTTTATTTTCTAAAACTAGGGGGGCACTAAGGGGTTATTTTTTTTATTTACAGGGGCTTTGATACTTAGTACCTCTAAGGAGAATACAGTATTCTCCTCAGAGATACTTTGTATCACTTTTCTGACACACAGCCGGCTAGCAGTTTACAAAACACAATGAGCTGTTGCCGCCTCTGTGACTGTCACGGCTCTTCGATCATAGCGATCAGTTCTCGCAGTCATCACAGGATTGTGACCACCTAATCTGCTATTGAGGGTCTGCCTCGGACCCCGAGGGGCCCATCGACAGCAGTGAGTGCTGGTCCCTTCACGGATTATCCCGCCACCGGTCATTAACGAACTGAACAATCGTGATGGGATAATCCCGTCATATGTTGGGAAGGGGTTAATATAGTGAGCACCACATATTGAGATAGTGACATCCATTCACATTCTTGATTGGCCTGTATGGCTGCAAAAACACTTGATTTTGGCGCCCATTGTATGATGACTGCTCTTGTATAGATTTAGTGTATGGCCGCCTTGTAGAACCATATCCTCTTTCATTATTCCAGGCTAGAGTTTTGGCACTTATCCTTTTCTTATTTCATATCTCATATGCCAGTCAGGGCCGGATTCGCCACAAGGCCACGAAGGCCCAGCCTCGGGGCGGCAGGGAGCAGAGGGGCAGCAGCAGTGTGGAATCTCCCGGCGCCCGGGACATGTAGTTCCGGGCGATGGGCGGTAAGTTGTTTTCTACATTTAGCTCTGCTTTGGCAAAGCAGGACTAAATGTAGTGTGAGGAAGCCACTTGTTTGTTTACAAGTGATCTCGGTGATGTCGCCAAGATCACTTGTAATAAGACTGCAGCTGGCTCTATCCTCCCCCAGACGCCGAGTATCTCTCCTCGTTGGCCGTCGATGTCTTCAGGATGGAGAGCGGCAGGATTAAAACTAACCCTGCCGCTCTGTGTACACAGTGAGAGGGGAGAGCAGCCTTTCCCTCTCACCTGTCACAGGAGAGAACCTGTCACCTCCAAATGTTAAAATATATGGTTTGGGGGGTCTTTTACAAACGCTAACAACCCAGCAGTGGAAAATCAAATCAATGGGAAAAGTTGCCGGCATCTGGAGCCTCTCATCCCTGCCTGGAGCCGCTAGGCAGGGATGTGGCAACAGGGATAAAAATCGCCACAGAGCTAGTCGCTCTGTGGCAACAGGGATAAAAATAAATATCCAGGGTTGGGGGGTGGGGCGCGGAGCAGCAAGCGTCGGCTGGCGGGGAGAAGCCACAACGTTCCCCGC
>NW_017307494.1:316094-324251 GCF_000935625.1 Nanorana parkeri | reverse complement strand
AAAAGGTGATTAAAAAGTAGAAAATAATAAGAAAACAATTATATAAAAAAATATGAAGAAAATTATTATGAAAAATAAATAAAAAATAATAAGATAAAAAATGATTACAAAAAAGTAAAAGATGATAAGATAAATAAAAATGTAAAAAAAGTTAAATAATAAATAAAAATAAAACAAGTGATAAAAAAAGTTAAAAAAAAGAAACAATTAAAAAAATTAAAACTAACCCTGCCACCCCCGCCATCCGGTTGCCATTCTCCAAGGTGCATTAAGGAACCTGGCCTTAGGGCAGCAGGGAGAGTAAATCCGGCCCTAATGCCGGTGTTTCATAGTGAAGGTCTAGCTTTCTGCAATGTATTATATTTGAATGTGGCTAACTAGATGAGGAATGGTTTCCGTAGCATATTTTATAACTGTGTAGTACAAGACATTTGGCTCAATGGCCCATAGAATGCATGCCTCTGCTATTGGAAGATCCAGATCGCAGGAAGACTTCTTTTTACTGAATGTATTTTGTGTTGCAGGACATTGCTTCTTTCGTCTCTATGAAAAACTGCTAGACCACCAACATACCTGTTTCAAGAAGTGCCCCATACAGTGCACGTAAGTAACCTGTCTTCTTTCCACGTAATACCAGAAGCAAGTATGTCACAATGCCAACAATTGCATGATATAGTCAGAAGGTCTGTACGCTGGAGTCCTGCACTGTCACCTGACATGGAGCAGTTGTTGGGCAGAAAAAAACGTACTGAGGGACTATGGAGGTTGCTGACCTCTCCTTCTGAAAATGCTTGTTGCCTGGCTGTCATGCTGATTTTAACATTTCAGTAGTTTTTAAGGCACCAACCTGGATCAAGAATGCTAAGTAGGAATCTTAACTTTGCTCTGACTAATCTGCATGTTTGTTCTGGATCAATGAGTCAGAAAGTATTGAAGCCTCAAACAGCGAGAGAACTGGTATTCTCATAAGGAGCTCAGCAATGGCAGGCCACTGGACAGTAAAAGGAGAGCAGCACACTGATGAGCTCATCTCTCCATCACTTGGCTCTCTCCTCTTATCAGCATGCTCTTTGCACTGCAGCAAACCTGAGTGGCTCATGGTGCTACTTTCCCCTCTGCTTTTATGAGCTCTGCTGCACAGACTAACAGGGGACTGCAAGAGGCTGATACAAAGTAATATTCAGATAGATGCACTGCAGTTCTGTAGGGGTTTTGGATCGGAATGAGGATACAGACTTTGCGGGCTATGTCAGGTTACAGTAAAACCACATATCAGTTATGGTTAAAAGTCATGGGTTAGGTGAACAGGTTAGGTACAGGTCTGCAGAAACAAACCTGGTAATGTTTACATAATTTCCTATGAGTTCTATAAACACATGGAAATATTCTCAATAGTGACTTTTATTTCTTTTATCAGGGAGACAATGTACTACCTGTCGGCAGGGTTTGCTAGATGGCCGTCAACAGTGTCTAAGGTACTGATCTAAATAACTGTCAGTGTTCTCTGTAGCTCTATGTAATTCTGATGTGCTAATGAATGCAGAAAATCATTATTCATACTGAAAATATCAGTTTGTATTTCGCTGTGCAGTCTTTCCATGGTTAGAGTCTCTTACAGACAGGATCACACAATCTTCTATTGTAAATATCTGATAGGTTGCCTCTCCTGCCGTAATCTTCTTGTGGGCCTCATTCACAACCACTGAGAACCCTAAAAGAGTAGCTTCTGGTAGCAAGTGAAGTCAACCAGTGAACTAGTAATGCTATCGAGGAATCTCTGCAGCAATGCTGAATTCAGCAGATCAATTCAGGTTACCCAACTGCCAGAACCAGTGAACACACAGGCCTAAAGCTGGCCATACACCTATAGATTATCTGCAGACTTTCTATGGTCAGATGGAAAAGGTGTAACAGATTCCTCCATCTACGCTAAACTGTGTGGATGGAGGAATCTCCTGCTGGGCCAAGCTTCAGTATCTTGCTAGTTGGCCCCATTGGCTCTCAAAATACCGGAACAATGCCTGCATCAAATCAGATTGTTCAGGTATTTTAAAAGCCATCGGGGCTGACTATCAAGATACTGCATCTTGGTCCAGTGGGAGATTCCTCCATCCACACAGTTTAGCGTAGATGGAGGAATCTGTTGCACTTTTTCCATCTGACCATAGAGAATCTGCAGATAATCTATAGGTGTATGGCAAGCTTAAGTTTTATTTTTAAACAGTGTGAATGGGGGAATCTTCCCTGCTGGGCTATTGTATGTTGACAAGGATTGGTTCAGCCATTGCTTGGCCACCAATTTTCAGCTTGTCTCCTTAGACAAAAGTCGATTGAGTAGTCCCCACATGGTGATCCACAGCTTGAATTTCCTGCTGACGTGGACGCAATTCAAGCTGTGTATGGCCAGCTTTACATAAGATAACAGCCACATAGTGCATTGTATTAAATAAATCAACGGAATTATACAATTAGTAACTAATCTCCTTTATATGTGTTTATATAAACATTGAAATGACTATACATTAATTTTTAAGCCAGATATCCAGACTTTAAAGAACCATAAACTGATCCAGCTTATTACAGTCCACATATCACCCTAATGCTTTTTTTTTTCCTGTTCATTGTTACAGAGCTTGTTCCTTACACAGTTGTCCTCTGATTATGGATACAACAGCACTGTTAACAGGTGGGGAAATAATTTATATCACTAGATGTTGGTGGGACACAAGTTGGAACAGCATAGCCTTGATCTCCCTTGGGGCTGCCATTGACGCCCAAACATTCGAGAGCCCAGAGCTGCACCACAGCCAGGATGGATCCCGACATCACCGTCGAGATCCACCCTGCTGGCTGATTGACAGCTGGCTCTGCCGCACTAGAGACAGTCAGTTGTGCCCGCCCCCTCCCTGTCCGTTCCTCCAATCAGCGCTGGTGAAACGGAGAGGGAAGGGGGAGAATGACAGCCACTGCTCTCTGCAGGGAGAGGATCGGGAAGTCAGCGATTGGCTGTATGGGTTTGCTGACTTCATGATCAATAGAGCTGACCTGTAACAGAGTCAGTGTCCCAGGTCGGCTTGAATTATGGGGATGAGTGATGAGATTGATCCTTTAAGAATCATTCCCTTTTCACCATGAACCAGCATTCAGGTACCACGAATGGTCATGTAATATTAGCAGTTCTGTTGCTGGTGAGAACTTGTCAATGACAAAATCACTAAGGTTACCCGTGGCTTCTCCTATGGCATTGCAACCTTGCTGACTGAACCGGTGTAGTTGCATTTCTCCCTCATTAAGTGATGGAGATTCTGCATACTTTTGGCCATCAAGGGAAATACCGTATGTCTATCAGAGTAAATGGCATTAGACTTTCCATGATTTCTTGTGTGATACAGGTCATGTTTTTCAAACCTCCACATACAAGCACAGCTGAAAAATTGCTGAGCATCTTTGATTAATCCCCAATGCTTTGTGACTACCTGGAAGACCATTCAACATGACCAGCTGTTGGGCCTTGAGGCCTGAAGTTGGAAGACGCTGCATTATTCAATCTACATGTGTGTGTCACAATTGGGGGCCCTGGGGGTTCATAAGTCAACCGGAAAAACTGACCTGCCACTGCAGTGAGATATGTATCCATAATAGTTGGATTATTTTATTATTCATTCTAAGTGTAGTATTATGGTTAATTGTTATAATTTTGTCTCATTCCAGGACTGAATTTTCAAAGATTAATGTGTACTTCCAAGAGCTGAATCTGCAATCTTTTGACGAAACTCCAGCGATCAGTGTGAGTGGGCAAAATATTTGTCATCAAATTATGGTATTAGTTAGTCTGACATAAATGGCTCGATACAAGCAAGCAGATTATGGCCATCAACTTCAGATTATTGGGATGTTCCTCATGTACTATAGGGTAATAATAAACACATTTGACCAGTAGCTGTCAATGTAGACAGCTAGAGGTGCTAGATATCATACAGGGAAATTCTGCAACCTTTTCAAGTCTCTCCTGACCTTTCAGTGTTTCATGGAGAGGAGTGAAGGAAAGGATGGGCAGATATCTCTCAACCCATCGTTCTCTGGAATATATCTACTCCTTAGGGCCTATGGGATTTGTGGTTGCATCTACCGTGGATCCATTGGAACCAGAGTCTTTATTCCAGCAGCTCCAACTTTTTGATACTGAAATACATCCTACCTTAAGGGCTTGTTCACACCAGGTGCATTGAGCTGCATTTATCAACGGAAGCTTGAAACAAGGGCACATGGAAAACAAATAATGCTGCGTCAGGGCGCATTGAAGTACAGCGCATTAAAAAAACACACTCACTAGACCTTAGATTCAATGGCAGTTCAGAGTGAGAGGTAGTTCTTCTCTTGGCTGTGTCATGCGAGACGTAGCTAAGGGAAGACTCCCGTGGCTCTGAATTGTCCCTGACAGGTGGGCAAAAGTGGTGTAGTAGTGCTAATGCCAAAAAAAATGTCAGACGGCCATGGCTTCAGGACCCAGGGCATGCCACAAAAGATGTGGTGCATCTGCACTACGTGCCGGGCACTAGTGACACCCATTCTTGAGTGACAACTTTGAGTCTGCTGGGGCTGCTAACATCACATCCAAGATGGCAGCACCCAGCAGCAGTCTCAAGGCTTTTGAATGTCCACACAATGGAGGCTTTCACAGATGAATAACAGAGAATACTTTCAATGCATATAATCTTATGGGAACATTTTTGTTGAAATGAATGGTCTGGTGACAAGGCCTCTTTAAAGAGAACCTACCAGGACAATGCCGAAGGAAGTGCCATTGCTGCTCATAACCTGTCATCCTTATTGCTTCTCTACCTAGCGAGTCACTGATCCAGAACAAGATTGAACCCCATGAAAAATCAAGATGCCTAACATGCACATATTTTTTCTGTGTCATCGGTTTCTGAAGGAAGAAGATTATGACAGCCTGGAACTTACAATTTTCAAAAAACAAACAGAAATAACAGTTCCCAATTGGTTGTATGAGGCACTAAACAAGTTCTGTCACTGTAAGAATACTGAATGTTTCTGACAGCAGCAGCATCTTTTAGTATCCTCTGATTTTCCTCAATGCTGGGCTGTTCTGAATCAGCAAAGCTCAAACACTTTTGGTAGTGTTGGAGCTTGCCACTTAGCCAGAGGGCTAATTGAGTCTCTTGGCTGTCCCATTTCAATACTCTTGTGAGTACCCTATCCAAATATGAAGAGCATTGTATACAGCCACTTTTCACACTCTTTTACCAATATAGCTGTTAATTGAAATCAGTAACTTAAAACAGCAATACATTACTAATATATGCAAGCAATGCAATAATACTAAGCATGGATGATAATCAGGACATGTTGGGGTTACCTAGAAAGCAGCAGCAATCACTCGGTAGAACTTGTTCACAGAAATGTTCAACATCAGCTAAATGGGCAATAAAATGAATGTCTTGCTTAGAGATCTGCCCATTTATGGCCAGCCTTAGATGAATATCCATAATTGTCTCTCATGTTCTTGTTTTTTTTATCACATTTGAGAAGGTTGATAAACCTCACACACTGTTATCCTTTTGCAGAGCCATGATTTGTTGTCTACCATGGGAAACCAGTGGAGTTTCTATTTTGGCTCATCGGTGCTTTCAGTGGTGGAGATAGCCGAGCTGGTCTTTGATGTTGTAGCTATGGTGATCATCATCAATTATGCCAAACGTAAAAAGAAACAGGTAACCAACAATAATGAGGGTCCGTATGTCATCAGGATGGAGGGATTGTCAGGTCTCGATGGGAAAACGTTACCCAACTCTTCACTCAATGACCAAGATCTGCCTAGCTACCGTAGCTGTGACACCAAATCAGAAGAGATATGAAGGCTGTTGATACGCATTTCATGACAACAAAACTTCATTATCATGACGTAATATTATAACAAAAGCATGACAAAGAAAGCAGATTGGGACAGTCAAGAGTTCAAAGCACATCAATGAAGAATATTATAACAAACCAAAGATGAATTTTCTTAGGCTTGCAATTCAATAACATCTCCTGTCCTTTACAACTATATAGAACTGAGAGGTTGGCAACAATTTTCAGAGTTTGCTGTCCTGCATATGTTGTGCTACTGTCCTGCCTCCACTTTGTCTTCGGACTTCAAGGTATACAACTAGTATCACCACACTCTTGCTCACCCTGAACTCTCATCCTACCGTTAGTGAATATTTTTAAGTAGATTTGTCTGATGTGCAAAATCATGCAGTATAGGGAGCAGATTATGAAGAATAATACATTCAATAATTCTCTGCAGATTGGGCAAGCATGCATTAACATTTGGGGATTTATTGATTGACCTAGGGCAGTGTATTGTCTAAATACGGTCCTACTTGTCATGATCTATAACTGCTGGTAGATCATATGTTTCTTAATGTAGCCTGCAACATGGCTTTGGAACTCAGGTTGTTGTTACTTGGTCTTCATTTTAACTGGGCACCAAGCATGCTGAGCCTCAGGAGAAGCCATTGTCAGTGTAGGCAAGGTACTTGCACTGCGGTCTGAAACAGAACCACATTTAATGAAACTTGTATGATGTCCCAAATGTCATGGGAATTCTACTACCTCAATTTTCTCTCAGCACAGGTTTACTTTAAACTGCTAGTCTAACGTATCTTCTGGTGATCGTTTTTTGATGCCCCAGATCATCCTTCGTTTTTGGGAGAACCTCTGACCCCCCTCCCTTCCTAATTTTAAAGGAACTCTCTGAGCCCCACTCTTGGTTTTAGGGGAACCCTCTAAGTCCTCCCCTTATTAGTTTCATGACCCTTTGAGCCCCTCCTTTCTAAGTTTTAGAGGGACCCTCTGAGCCCCACTCTTAGTTTAGGGGAACCTTCTTAGCCCCTCCCATCTTCATTCCAGGAGAATCCTCTGAGCCTCTCCTATATGCAGCAATTAATATTCAGGAGAAACCTGTAGTTTAAAATGTAGAATATACTAAGGTCCTGCAAGGATCTATAATACTATTAAAGGCTGTACCCCTCAACAACCATTTAGGCTGCTATGTGATGGAGGGGGATCAGTGTAATCTCTATGATGTTTTATATACCTCCACTGCTAAGACTTATAGTCTCTGAGCTGAGGCTTATTCTCTGTGGTGTAGCAAACCATTTTGCGTTGTCACTGTGTAAGCAGTTCAGCAATGAGTTCACTTGGTACATATGACCTTCTACATACAGTACATAGCACTATCACAATATCTTTATCAGAAGGTACTCTTTGTCTCTTTTTGTCCTTGGCACTGTTCCTGTAATATAAAATAATCATAACCATGACCACTCCTTTAGCAATCTCTTTCCCACCAGGAACCAGAACTAGCTAGTCGCTAGATATATCTGCACAAGTCCAGCCACATTTTCGGGTGTATTTTTACTGAGTTAAAAGTTAACCAGCTCTTTGTTCTGGAGAGTTTTCCAAGGCATTAATGAACACACGCTCCAAGGAAACCCATCAACAGTGTAGACATGGCTTTTATGGGCCTCAGAAATTTGATTGTATCTTATCTAGCAACTGTACTGAAAAATGTTATTTGAATACTAGACTGATCCATATATAGAACCATGTTTGTTATCTGTGAAGGGCACTGTGCAATATGACTATAGCAGAGAAAAAGATTTAGATTTTTACTGCTCGATATTTATACCTCGGTATAATTGGATCTGTAAATTGCACAATTTACTATGAAATCTTTGGGAGTTATTGTGACACATGATAACTTAAAGCAAAAATATACAGTGAAATATAAAGAAAAGATGAATCCAGTTTTGTTTGTATAAAAATAATTGCATTTTATTTTGACTTACCTAAATCTCTCTTGAAATTGGCCTTCTGTAATGCCCTGCAAGTCAGCAAACTCGGACATGGAAGATCAACATTATGAATTAATAAGGGCTCTATTGCTTTGAATGTGCTATCCATTGAACGCAGTGGCGTAACCAGAGTTCTGGGCGCCCGGGGCAGAATTTTTTTTCCGCCCCCCCCATTATATAAACAACCATTGGAACTGTACCCTGCACCTCCCCCCCCCCAAACACATGTTTTTATTTTAATTTTTCAAATTTTAATATTTTATTTTTTTTGAAACTTTTTCATTTTTTTTAA
>NW_017307494.1:243721-305748 GCF_000935625.1 Nanorana parkeri | reverse complement strand
TATTAAATATTTTTATTTTTTACTTTACTTTTAGGGGCTTTGGGGAAATATTGGGGGTCTAAACAGACCCCTGATATTTCCCTTTAAAAATAGAAAAAGAGATTGAGGACACAGAGTCCTCAATCTCTTTTTCTGTGTCCCCTGTTATCAATGAACAGGAATCCTTTATGAGTGTTCCTGTTCATTGATAACATGGTATGTTTACTATAACTACAATTATGAATGAACAGGAGGGGATATAGATCACTCCCATTCATTCATAATTGAGGATATAGTATACATACCAGGTCCTCAATTATGTACAAACACTCAGCGATCACTGATCACTGAGTGCTTGTACCCGCTCTCCTCTCTGACACACACTGTCATAGGAGGCTGCAAGAGGAGAGCCCAGCCTCCTGTGACAGTGCTGGCTGTCTCTGCCCCCACACCGCTCTGCTGCACTGTGATAGGCGGCCGAGCGCTGTGGGAGGAAAGACACCGGCCGCTCACAGCGCTCGTCCTGCAGCGCTCGGCCGGCTGTCATTTTCTCTCTGATTCCTTTCATCCCTGCTGGGCACTGCTCTGTGTCCCAGCGGGGATGAAAGGAATCACGGCCGCGCCGACAAAACGGCAGGAAAATGTCACTTTCGGCTATTAGCCGAAAGTGCAATTTTCGGCCGGCGCCCCCCCTTCACTTTTCGCCCAGGGCCCGCGCCCCTGCTGCCCCCCCGGTTGTTACGCCACTGATTGAACGTTATGATATGTGTACAAAACAGAAGAGTATAGAAATGGTCTTCATTTGTTTCTACCCCTTTAATGTTCAGCCACACATTATATTTAAGGCACCACGCCATAATACCCAATGCCAGATTACCCTCATCGATACACCAGTTAATACCATTTCATCTGATACATTGCAGCACATGGTCACAAAAGTTCACAGAAACACTATTCCCAATAACAATGCATCATTGGCAACAGGTAAGCATTCCTAAGACAAACGAATCCAGTGCAAAGTTCCCTAAGTCAATCCTCTGTAGTAAAGTATGTTTGCTGTCTTTGTCAAAGTAGCAAGCACGGAAAGCTCTCATGCAAAGTTCAAAAGCAAATAAAAACAAAAATATAATACGTTCAAGCTTACAAGTCTTTAGAGGGGGTGGAAGCATTCGTTTTCTTTTTTTAGCGCAAACATTTTTTTACTAAAAAATTTGTTTTCTTAAATACAAACAAAAAAAGGGGAAAAAAAGAGGAAATGATTGAACGACAAATCAATATCGCATAGAGCAACAGTAACAAATCATCCAACAGGAGATAAACAGGAGACAAGAGGTAAACGTTGCAGAAGAAACAATAGGGGAACAATAACACTCAAAGTGCAGCACAAAAGGGAAGAAGGGCAAAACAAAACAAAGCCATGGCTCTCCCACTTCCTCTACAGCCATGGGAGCAGGAGACAAAATAATCCATGTAACTTCAACATGCAGGTCTGCTGGAGCTAAATGTTGCACTCATGGCTCTCTTACCTGAAGCATTCTATCCCCCCACCAATAGGCTTCATCCATGTGCGCTCAGAACACTAAAATCGGATGGCCTGAACCCCATTATGTATGCCTGGGTGTGTTACTAAAATACATTTATTGTACTCACATAATGGACATTCAAACCAATATTTCAAATTCAATCCTGACCCAGGTTTTCTCTTTTTTGGCCTTCTTAGGCTGACTGTTCTAGCCTCTCCGTTGGATTAAGTTGACTTTATACCAGGGTTGGGCACCTCTGGCCCTCCAGCTGTTGTGGAACTATAAGTCCCATAAGGCATTGCAAGACTGACAGTTAGAGGCGTGACTCCCAGAGGCAGAGGCATGTTGGGATTTGTAGTTAAAGCACATCTAAAGGGCTGGAGTTGCCCGCCCCTGCTTTATGCTATCCTTGTATGTATTCATTTATCAGTTCCTGCATCATGTAGGTACATTTGCAGTTGTAATTATACTATTTCCTTCTGTTTTTAGAAGATACTGCGTTTTATAAAGTTTTGTGTCAGAAATCATACAGTTGGCTTACACCATACAGTACTGTGAACATAAGGAAAATCATTTAAAGGGTCAGTCTGTATTAAACAGATCATTTGCATGTAGCAGGACGGCCATGGCTTAAATCGCCTACCAGCCTCTTTATATCTCTTAAAGTGACAAGATCCCTCAATTGAATTGCTGCCATTCGCCCCCTTTAGCTGTCATGGAGTAACATCCCGTGTGATAGCTACAGGATTCTGGCAGAGTCAGGTGCAGAGGTTTTACTGAGAAAATAATAGCAGAAATATCAGATTTGGGTGGACTGACCCTTAAAAAAAACTGCAGGAAGGATATGCGTCTATGTTGTCCATTGCAGGCAGTTTTTCAGATTAGACTTAAAGCCCATTTCCACCTTTGCAGAGGTACATTTAAAAAACATATGCCAGCAATGTAAACCTAATACACATGAAGCAGGCATATGCAGCTGATGTATATGAATACAGAAACTCAAATTTTTTTGTTAGCTTTCCTCTTCATATCCGCATGGAGAGCTGATTACAGGGTGGCAGGGAGGGGGGCAGCTGATTACAGTCTGACACCCTGGTGTCAGACTGATTTTCCTGTGGAGAAAATCTTTTATTTTTAGGCTTCCGTCCTAATAAAACCTTCATAAAAAATGAGGAAAGCCTGCAATGTGAGTCATAAAAATGTGTATACATCATCACTGCACCTCTTCATTACCACAATAAATGCTAATCACTTACAAAGGTGGAAATGGACTTTAAACCTTATGTAGTTAAAATTTATTATAAAATATAGATTCCAGGAATCTGATTGGTCATTACTGGAAACATATTCACTAATGCTTTTCCATACATCTACCAGGTAACAATAACATGCTAGAACTGCATATAAGTAGCCATCATCTGACTGT
The DNA here is from genome assembly GCF_000935625.1 of Nanorana parkeri. Taxonomy (NCBI): domain Eukaryota; kingdom Metazoa; phylum Chordata; class Amphibia; order Anura; family Dicroglossidae; genus Nanorana; species Nanorana parkeri. The sequence continues at coordinate 302,820 of NW_017307494.1, read as the reverse complement.
GTATAGTATATAATCACATTGATTGTTAATGCTGCAATATATCATTGTAATAATATTTACATATATTTTGATGGATAATGTAAACATTGGTAATATTAGTAAATGATTTGAAATCTGATTAGTTTTTTGTTTATTGTAATAAGTATAAAATAATAATAATATAAAAATGATTCCCACTCTACAGTCTCACTGTCGTGATTTCTTACATAGTGCACCTCTTCCCTGGAACTCCTTTCCTCGCGTCATTCTGCACTCACCAACCTCCAAAAGAGAAATGTTCAGGCAAAATCCAATAATAGACTTTTAATGGAAATAGCTATTTATCTGAGTCTGTTGGTTTTTTATTAGTTATCTCCAGATGCAAAAACTTGTATTTAATTATATAGCCACAGAGGATATCAATCCACTTTGTGTGCACCAAATGCCTTTGTACATTTTGTAGAGTTGTTACTTTATAAAAGTAGCAGTGATATCATCACCGTGCTATACATAGCCTTTGCAGAGGGCAGAGCTGTGGGAGGGACCCAGCAGACCACACCCACTGCAGGCTGTCGGTGCTCTATCAAAAGTTGTGACCGGTGACGTGGTCACACTTTTTAACCTAATCCCGCCCACTTTTCTGGCGGTGGAATGTGTGACCAGTCATGTGGTCACACATTTTAATGTAATCATGCCCACTTTTCCGGCGGTGAAATATGTGACCGGCAAAAGGTGGAGAATTACAACGCTTTCTGTTCCAGGGCAGATCGGCATCGCAGATGGTATGTGTAGGAGAACCGATCTTTCCTGGAACAGCTGAAATGTCACTTCTATCGGACTTTGCGACTGCGATCTGATATTCCACAAAGTCACACATTCTAACGCACTCACAACTTTTTATAGAACACCTGCAGAAAACTATAGGAGGGGGAGGAGACAAGACTGGTCACCCTGCACAAGGACAGAGATCAGCAGTGACTGGTCTGTATTTCAGGAAGAGTAACTTTCCTAGAGTTCAGCTTTAAATCCTGAAAGTCTCTCCCTTTTAAATTAACTTCTGCAGCTAAGCTTATAATTGTTTTCAGTTAATAGAACCAGGCCCGGCGCTACCGTAAGGCAAGTCAGGCGGCCGCCTGAGGGCGCTGCAGGGTGAAGGCGGAAAAAACAGGGCATTTTGACAAGTACTTGTACTTGTCAAAATGCCCCGATGCTTGCGCTATGTTTTTGTTTTTTTCTTCACTTTTACTGCTAGAGGTGCCGCACATGTCGAGATCCTCTGGCAGTCACCGGCCAGCTAAATTAGGACCCCACCTGGAGCTCCTCCCGGACCAGCGCTGACTCGCCGCTGCTCTCCCGCACCGAAGGTAAGTGTGGGGGTCGGGGGTTGGTTGCGGGGTGGGGGGGCGCAAACATTTAACTTTGCCTGTGTTGGCAAAAATCCTAGCACCGGCCCTGAATAGAACCATCATCCTAGAACAGACCTGAACTCAAACACTTGGAGAAGTGATGTGGTTAGTAGCCAATGCAATCTATAATTTAAAGTAACATTAAGTTCTCAAACTTGTTTCCTATAATGAATCCAGATGAAACCAATATACATTGCCCAGCAAACTATTCCTTGACATTTTCTGCCCAAGCATTCCCTGAACTTCCTGTCCAGTACAAGATCACCAGGGACAGAGCAGTCTACAGCAGCCGTCTGTCTACTAGTTTGTAGAAGGGAGGAAGGAGCAGCAGGGAGCCGGGGATTTGATGGTATTGCTGTGCCTTGTGTGTTTATGGAAACACACACAGCTTACTAGCACAGACAAGGATGGGACCCTGCAAGGGAATGGAGCCACCCTAAAACAGGATATCAGGACCGGTGCTCAGGGGACCAGCTGATTCTGCAGGAAATTACAATGTTTAAGTAACTTTTAAATATCCAGGAGCACCATCCATTGTAAGTGATTTCATCAGCATTTGAAAGAGCTTGAAAATAGGGATCGACCGATATGGATATTTCGGTACCGATACCGATTATTGGCCATCTTTCAGGCTGAAAACCAATATCAGGTACCGATATTCTGTTTACATATAGCTGCACCAGCAACTGAACGTGAACAGCAGGCAGTCGTCTGACAGTGGTCGACCCTGTTCTTGTTTTTTTTGTATTCTGACATTGGCCACTGTCAGAATACAAAAAAAAAACAGCAGACAGTATGGGAAGCATTTTTTCCCCTGCTATCTGCTGATTCCCCTGACATCTGGTTTTGTTTTTGTTTTTTTTAACTTCAGGTCCTCCTCTGCTGATTGACAGCAGCAGAGGGCGGGCGCAATAGCCAGCCTGCTATTGGCTATTGCAAATTGAAATAGCCAATAGCAGCCTAGCTATTCATTCCCCTGCTCTTACTCTAACGGCGGCCGCTGCCAAAATAAAAAAAGAAACAGAGCAGGGGAATCAGCAGATAGCAGGTGAGCTAATCCTTCCCATGCTATCTGCAGGTTTTTTTCTTTGTATTCTCTGCACTTTATAGCAAATGTTTTGCACTTTTACACTATTTTAGCTGTGCACTAATTTCATGATTTAATTATTGGTGGCTGAGCAATATATGGGAGTGCTGGCTGGCTGATAGGTCATGGAAATGAAATAGTTTTCAGTGTGGAAGTTTGTCTAAATTATGTTCTAAGAGTGGGCAATATGCCGTTTTCAGCATCTCCTCCTCCAGCTTCAGAGTGCCTCAGGTGATTATGACGAATGAACTTGTTAGTGTGATATTAAAGGTGGCCATGCATTGTTAGATTCTTATTCGCAAATCATAAACATATGCGCAAACGAAAAACAGCCGATGGTACAGCACCGATTTTCGTTTTTGCTAATGTAAACAATATTTTTCATACGGTCAGGTTGGAAAATTTTCTTCTGACTGAACGAAATTCAATGAATGAGTGGGGTTTTTAGTTCTTCCAAAATCTCCCCAAGAACACAGCACATGCGCAAAAGGAAAGCTGCCTAGGTCAAACGAATATTTCCATAATTCGTCAAAAATTGGTTGCTTACTATGGCTAACTAACTATTTCTGAAATCGACATTTGACTGTGCTTGATGGGGAATTCTAGGTATAATTGAACAAGGGTTCGTGGCAACAATGAAACCGTTTGAACAAAAATCTAACAATAGAACGTTTTTTGTTTTAGAAGCGCCAGGGACAATCCTTATCACTCACAAGGAAGGAATGCCAAGCACATATGCACGGCGCAGCCCCAATACAGTCAAGGGAACTGGAACATCTGAAAGGGGCGCCTTTCCTTGCGCAATATCGTTTATTCCAAAAGAACAGACATAAAAGGTGAACTGACAGGTACTCACAATGCTGAAGTTAAAACGAGCTGTAGGACAATAAAACCGGAGCAGTAGAAGAATCCGAACAACCTGTGTAAATCACTGAAGTGTCGACGCGTATGACAACCTTAAAGTGACACTAAACGCAGGAGTCAAATCCTAAAAATACATTCAAGTACCAGCTATTAACAAAATTCATATCTGAATTGGTGCTGACTCTGTCCTTCCTTCTGGAGGGTGGCTACTTTTGTTCCCCATGGTCCCTGTGTGTGTTGTAAAGTAGTCACTGCTCCAAGCTCGCACCTTTGATGGACTACAATCTCAATACAATATAGTAAACTAAATGTGAGATTGTAGTCCATCACGGGATGATCTTGGAGCGGTGACTACTATACAACACACACAGGAACCATGGGGAACAAAAGTAGCCCCCCTCCAGAAGGAAGGACAGTGTCAGCACCAATTCAGAGATGATTGGAGGATCTACAGCCGAGTGATACACAAATAAGATACATTTTTGTAAATAGTTAAGGTATTTGAATGTATTTTTTAGAGTTAACACCTGAGTTTAGTGTCACTTTAAGGCTACAGCCAGTAGACAGGGGTAGGAGACAAATATGACAGTTGGCCTGTAAAGACCGGAAGTATAAATCTATTTCTGGTTTCTCTACGGGTGAAACAAAAGACATACTTTAAGTGAGTTGATTTATAGAAGAATCAGTGTCAATGGACTTAACAGACCTTGGCCTTATCTACATCCAGTTCCACCTTGAACATGCTTGGAGTTGAGTGGTACCTCATAAACCTATGTACTTGTTATTGCAGCACCTACTCTTTATATTTGTGTTTTCATCTTTGTGTAAATGTTTTCTCTGTGTATCCTTTGCGCCTTGTAAAACGGGTTGACTGAACTGAATGTGGGCTTACTAGACAGTATGAGAAAGCTAAAGAAAAATATTCTACGGAGCTCCAGTTCCATGGTGCAGTAAAGTAATGAGAACTTTTATCCGGCGAATAGCTATGGTACACTGTCGAATAGCGACGGTCACGAAGCTGAGGGGCCCGCCCCTCTGCAAAGTGAGTCTCTTGGAGAAAGGCCACCTGAACTCTCTGGCGGTGTAGGTCATTGAGAACCATTTTACGTTTTTCGGGCACATTCAGGCCTTTCACATTGAGGGAAAGGATCCTGAGGGAAGACATGGCTCACGTAGGGTAGGGTAGAAGGAGTAGGGAGGGGGGGGAGGTCACAGACACAAGAGGATCAGGAGGGGGAAGTGACAGAGACAATGGGATGGAAACGGTGTACTAGGGGGAGGAAAGATCGTCGGGGTGAATTGAAGCTAAGGTGTGAACCGAAGTTCGACGTCTCAATGGCCTTTAAAGGCACTCTTGGGACCAACTAGTGGGGGTAGCGAATCTACACCTGGGCGGAGCGGTGCTCCGTGGGTGCCACAAGGAGGCATATTCAAAACAACACAACATTTCAAACAACCTGTAGAACAACATTAATTGCATATATAATGACCACCTGACATGGCGGGTGGCCGACCCTGTGTCATGGAGACTGCTGGGCCCGGCGCATGCCCCGGAGGGGGTGGCAATTCAGGCCCTAACCCTCCGACACCAGGTCACTGGGGTCAGTGGCAAACGTCCGGGGTTTCGGGCGAGCAATCCTTTCCGGTCATCCCGGGACCGCTGCACAGAACCCCAGACAGTAGGGGACCTATAGGTCATCACTGGCAGGGGGAACCCCCCCCTCCCCGGCATGCAACAAGAACCAAATCTCCTGGGTGCAGGACTCGAGGTGGGACCCATCCAAACAGTCCAATGGGCCCCTCACTCACAACTCGGGGAGTAGAAGCGTCCCTGGGGGTGACCGATCAAAAGAGTAGGCCGCAGCGGCGGGTGGTCAGGTCGAGCCCGTGGCTCCCTTGGCTGGAAAGAGATGGGGGGGAGTGCGCTGCGGCCTGGAGGTGACTTTAAGGGAACACAGTTCAGCAATACACAGATTCTCCCCAGGGGTGGGATGGGACTCCACGAGTCAGTAGTGGTGATAGGCCTGGGGAGATGCTCCAGGAGCCGTTATGGTAATGGCTGTAACAGGCCAGAGACCCGTCTATGGGCTGGGCAGGTTCGGTAGTCTCAGGCATGGGCAGGGGATCGTAGAAGATGGGTAAAGTCTCACCATGCCTACTGTTCCGCGGCCTCCATGACCGCATCGGGTGTGCGCGCGGGTCGGTCTCGCGATGGGGAACGCCACGCCCGTCGGGCCCTGCAGGGCTTTGGTGTTGCGGCCTGGTCATCCGGGAAGTAGGCCAGCCAGTCGGGGAGGTGTAGGGTCGGTATGCCCAGGAACTCACACAGGGCTGGTACATCCTCCTTCGTGCGAACCTGGAATGTGGATCCATCTTTGCGGACGTGGAGACGTATGGGGTAACCCCAGCGGTAGATGGCCCCAGACTGATGGATCGCATCTAGGAGGGGGCGCAGAAGGGCCCGACGTCAGGGGGTGTTCCTGGAGATATCCGGTAAGATCTGGAGTTGGGCCCCATCAAACTCCACGCGTCTTTTCAACCAGGCCTGCCGAAGGATGTCTTCTTTCACTGTGTAATAGTGTATGCGGCACAGGATATCCCGCGGGTGGGCAGGATCCGCGGATGCAGGGCCAATGGTGCGGTGTACCCTGTCCATGAGGATGGAATTTCCCTCGTGACCGAGGCCGCAAAGTCCTCTTTCGTGGGGAGATAGCGCAGGAGCGCCCGGAATTCCCGCGGGACATCCGTCGGAGGGTCACGAGGCGGGTATTGATCCGCATCCGTGGAATCGGAGTCGTATAGCCGGGGCGACCGCATGCTCGATGTCATCCCATTCCGGCCGGGGAGAGGGATCGTGTGGAGCCTCGAGGCGAGGATGGTGGTTCGCCCTCTGCCGCCATATTGGATTGGTCACGGCTGCGGGTCCCGGTCCTCGTGGAGGAGAAATAACGCTGCAGGGACGGGGTTCCCCTCTGCGAAGGGGGTCCCCCCTCTTTCCTGCGCTTCGACATCGTCAGGTGGGTCGAAAAAGAGTGGTTGAAGTTGTGGTAGGTCGTCTGTAAGGTGGTGGCACCACAGAGCTCTCACGCTATGCAGCCTATTCCGCCATGTGCAGGACACGCCCCCCCCCATGAGAACTTTTATTACAAGGCCATTTTTATTACATAGACCTATCGTAGTTTATGGTAGATGTAGTTATAAACAATCCAAAAAAGAATAGTTACTATGGGAGGCATGTGGACCGGGTGATTTTTACATCAAGATCTAACTAAACTAGAGGGTTGTTCACACCTATAGTGGTGACTGAGGTTTCTTAGTCTACGCCAAATGGTGATACAGGGAATCCAAGATAGATGTCTCAGGAAATAGCTAAACTCTTCTTTGTAAACCATTATGACCCTTCTCTGTCTCCCCAATATTAGTTACGAGAGGATTGTTTGAACAGATATCATGTACTTTCATCTAGAATACACAGTCTCTTGTACTATACGCGACCAACCAGAACACAAGTTCACAATTAATGATCCTTCTCCAGATGGACAGATATGAGTTAATACTATAACTTGTAAATATGTCTTACATATAAACAGGTACCAGATATGACTAGAACAAACTGACATGGACAATCCAAATAAAATATACTGTACGTCAGACCTGACCTTTACTCAAAAAGAAATCCCCCCTGCAAAAATGAAGTGTCCCTGCTCCTGAAGCCTCCTGGGATGTGCATATCACAATCCCCTGAGGTTTCCACTTCTACATGACATTGATAGATGCCAAACCTGGCACGCATCATTAGGGGGCTGGCTGACTGAAGCTGGAAGAGACAACTGACACCCGATGATGTTGAAGAGAAAAACGGTAGCGTGGGACCTGGCTTGGCAGCCAAGTGGCGCATCACAACAGAGCAACGCTGGATTGGCCGGGCAGATGAGTTTGTGAACTAAGCATTTGTTTTGTTGTCTTAGCAATGTAGACTTGTTGCCCTCTGAACTTCGCCCACAGACTGAATTTAAATTGCACTAGGCATACATGCATACAGTCAAAAATCCCCATGTTTCTTTTTAGCTTAAACCTTATAAAACAGCAGAGGTTTGTAGATCCACAAAAAATAAGTTTGTATTAGATATAAAGAATAATTATGTGCAATAGTATTAATATTTTTGTCATATATAAAATATCATTATTCATGTTCCCTCATGGCACTGCCAGTCAGAGGAAATCTCCCTCTGACCGGAAGTTCTGGTATCGGGGGTAAATATTGCAGCATTTGGGTGAGTACTCTGCCAAATACTCGGTATCGCCACCGATACTAGTATCAGTAGCATCCCTAGTTTTTATTGGTAATTATACTACAGCTATACCCTTTTACCCAAAGCACAGGTCCTTAGTTTTGTACTGACTATGCTGGCACCTCTTCTGCTATCCATCTTTGATTTAAGCATACTTTATGTCAGCATAAATCACATGTTTTGTCACAGTTGATACTGCCAGCTGCTACAAGAGAGAGTTAGCTAAGGGGCCCCATCAACATTTTGCTATGTTACATGCATAGTTTGCATAGTTACACATTGGATCTCCACCACGGAGATCCAACATGTAACGGCAGTGTCATCACACCCGGGTGACACCAACGGAGGGGATGATATCAAAATGATTGACAGTCATTTTGGTGTCACCCCCTCTGAAAAGTCGGGCACTCGGTCATGTGCCCGACAGTTGCGGCATACCTTATCCAACCGGGCGAACGTCCCCTCCTCACCAAGATGGCCGCCAGCAGGTATCACAAAGATTGTGGCACATGCGCGATGATTTCACATCGGGGTGTCACCCGGTATCTTCTCCAGGTGGCACCTGACCACGGGACGCCCCTGTAACAGAGTAACAATACAGGTGCACAATTGGAAAACAGGGACAGAACATTGTCACCCTACAGGGAAGTACCTGAACAAGGACTTTCATCATAACTCCAAACTTTCTGAGATGAGAAAGAAGGACACTTTATAGCACAATGTATTTAAGCAATGGACACACCCCTGCCATGTTCCTAGTTATGTGAACTATTAAAAATGCATGTGCCATCAATGATTGGTTAAACCCAAAATGTTTTTTTTTCCGCCATTACTTTTTCTTTATATCTGCCTTTTAACATAGCAAACAAGATAGTTAAGAGATAAGACAAATGTTTGAGTGCAGAATAACACTTTTGGTAGTTCAATAGAACCTTTTCATAGCTGTCTGTACATCAGAGAGGGACAAATGAGGAGGAAAGAGGGACAGAGGGATTTGGTTCAAAATTATGGACAGATGGGAAATATGCTTTCATGTCGGCATTAAACACAGATTGGTAGACTTATTTACACTCAGCTGATCTCTTCTACATATTTAAGTTAAAAAAAACCTTAAAAGACAATGCATTTCCTGCAACTGTAGCCAGAGATCAGCAAACCTTTCCTAGATGTTGACCAAATTATATTAATTTGTCTGGAAAGCAAACACAGCCTGTCATGCAGCAGGCATTGCCTGTCCATGCACCACATGGAAAGAGTTCTCATTTAAATGAAATAGAAATATTGTAGGACGTCCGTTCCGAGTTATTACCCCTGATAAAATTGACTTTATTAGAAGGGAACAATATATAATTATTTAATGAGCTGGTTAGCTCTTGCAATGAACAAATTTGAGGTCAGAGAAAAGAAAACACATTACTCAATCTTATCAACCTTGTGTAGCAATAGGTGGATATTCATATGGTCTTTCTTGGCAAAACTCACAGTTCTCCTGAAGATCATACAGGAAGCCTTTGAATATAGGCAGAGATGGACAGGAAACTGTGGCGGCATTGCCGTGTGAACAGGCAGACAACAGTGACCATGCATCATATTGGTTAGTCTACCCAAAACCAACTTCAGGTATGGCTGGAACTATAGGCTCTCTGCAGGAGATCATAGTTGTTTTCTATGGTACTTTGCTGATGTTGCTGCGTACTATGTAGAATAAATGAAATATTTCCAGGGATGGCTAGGGGTAAGTACGATGGGCCAGTTAAATGAGACAGAAAGCTTGCCAGCAGGGTCATCAATGATTTAAAGTGGAAGTAAAGGTAACATTTAAAAAAATGCTGACAGGTAGGGTTTTTATGACAGAAAATACACTAAACCCGGAAGAAGATCGTGTGAAGATGGAAGCAGCTGTGGAAAAGTGCTGACATTACAGCACTGAAGGGGATCACCTGCAAGGAAAGTCGCCCATAATTTGCTAATATTCTGTGAATACTAGAACATTATGGGAAACACATGCTGGAGACCCACCATTCCCATGTTCATGTTGGCAGTTTACTACCACTTTAACAACAGTGTGATTTGCGCCTGTTGTCATTTGTGCAACATGGCAGTAACAGTTTTTGGAGAGCAGAACCCTTAGAGAAAGTCCAGAGTCTTTACACAATTTTTCAAATTTGACTATAATCAGAGGAGGAGTGCGGCTTGACCTTGACCCCCACGGGATGTGCCCCAGATCTTCTTCAGACTGCCACAGTTCTCCTTTACAGTAATTGTTCCTGACATCCCAGCAATAGTCTTTAGACAAACATTTCAGTCTTGGCTGAACTTCAGCTCATACACTCTTATTTTTTCTATGCAATGATGATTTTTAATTTTTTTTAATTATTTCATCGTATTAATGAAATTACAGACAGGACATTTTATTAGTTTTTGGTAGAATAAGGTTAGAACCGTTGTCAGTTTAAAAAAAACATATGTGTTGTGATGTCAAAACGCTAAAGTTTGGGATTCCCCAACACTGTAGCAGTGACAAAGGTCACCAGGATAAATGTAAAGGGAGAATCTCCCAAAATCGGATACAGACAGCATTAAAAACTTTACAGGGATTTAGACAACGTTCCCACTCCATCCAAAACAAAACATGAGTTTGGGCTTTGCGCACACTTTAAAACTGAACTCCTGACTTACATTTTCTTCCCACATTTGTAGCAAGTCCTCTCCTGTGTTGAAATGGAAAACTCTCAATTCCCAGTAGATTTGCATTTTCTCAATATAGCCCTTTGAAGCTGCAGCAGCTGTCTTGAGCCCACCTTCATTTTCTGTCTGAACGACCTCCATCGCTTATCAATCACTTTTCTCCCTGATCTGTACTGTTGTTTGTCCTCTCTCACAGCTATTGGTTTTCTATGCCACCATTCATTTTGTTCTGGAGTGTTATGTGAAAGCACACATCCCCAGCATCCTTTTAGACATGCCTGCAACCAGCCAACCAAACAGCAGAGTGCACAGCTAAAGTCCGCAGCACGTTGTAATCAGCAGGAAAAAGCAGACACATTTAAAGGGATCCCGGGATGTCTTCTTTCATATAAATATTTTAAAAAAGATCAGAGACAGAATGCTTTGATATTTACAGGGGTCCGCCAGCCCTTTTTTCAATGAACTCGTAGCAAACAGCAGCAGACAGACTCAGTGATGATCTCACTGGGTCCCAAAATAGGTATTTCTTGAGAAATAAAATGATTTAATTGAAACATTTTAATAGCATGTTGATCATGAAGAGGAACAAGTCAAGGTATTATGTGTGTACACTACACTTCAGTTTTAAGATCAATTCAATATTTTTTTAATAGAATATATTAGACCCAGATCTGATCCAAACAGGATTTTTGGTGGATGCAGTAATGTTGGAAAGCTTTTTGCCAATTCAGGTTCTTTGAATTCAGATCCCTGTTAGGGAAAACAGACTAAAGGAGAGAAAGCAGAAACAAGGGAGATAGAAGGAATGATATAGGGGACAAGCCCACTTTTGGCCATTATATACTACAGGCAAGGCAACCCCAACAATCCCCAGGGATGCACCGGGTTAATTAGGAATCTAGTAAGATCTCTGACCTAGGTAATCTTGATTTTTTTAAATCATCTATCAACAATTGGACAGTCCGCTCTATCATACACTTACATCTTTATTGCCACTGCAGGACAGTTGGTCTATTGTTCAAACGGCAGTCTAGAAAGTTCTGTGAACTCAGTGAGATGAGGTATAACTACAAGGGGCAGGAAGGATCTCTAAAAGTAACAATTAGCAACTCAAAGAGAATAATTATAGACAGCAGAAAACAAAGAAATATTGTTTCTTTACTATTTGACATTTGTATGAAAAATCTTATATATAGATGAATACTGAATAATCTAAAAGTATATTTTACACACACACACACACACACACACACACATATATATATTTAATTTCCAATAGCAAAGGAAAAATATTCCATAAATAAGAATGGTTATCATAAAGCAGTGGAATTATTTTTTTAATCAATTTTTTTAAATTAAAGTTTTATTATTAACAGACACTTTGCAAACAAAAGTATCTTACCCACCCCAACCCTTCCCCATTCAGTAATGCATACCCTTCACTAAGAATGCATACATACATAATGTACAAATAAAAACCTGCCATATACAAGAATGCGTACACAATGTGTTATAAATTAGTGTCAATTACAACATAGGATGATTATGATCATTAGGGATGCACAGATACTTTTCGAGTACCAGTGCAGATACTTGGCATTTTCATGAGAACTACCAGGGTTGCAGCGGTTGCAGCTGGGACCTGGCTCTTGTGCTCCTGGCTCTGGTGCTCCACCACTGTCCTGAAATCATTAGTCTGTATTGTTGTAGAAAAACTGTCACATGACAATAAACAAAAATGTATCAGTACTCGTACTTGTAAGTACTCAGCAAGTACCAGTACTCGTACTCGCAAAACTGGTATCTGTGCATCCCTTTATTTACATTTATAAAAACAAAATCGTACATTAAAACAGAGATGTACAAATCCCAGGAGCTCCGTGTGCTCCTTACAAATGACAGCTGCGTCCTAATTTTTGCATTTTTTTCTAGTCTAGTCTTGGAGCTCAAAAGTATCGGTACATGTACTCGTACTTGTACCGAGTACTGTACTTGGTATCTGTGCAACCCTAATGATCATAGTACCCAAATGACAATAAAAATGTTCTGTAAGTGACATTATTCTGTGTAAATACCTTCAAATGTTTAACCAACACACTACCTCCTTTACAGGGAAATCTCTCTATAGCTAAAGATTAACCACAATGCCATGAAATTAGATCCCACAGCCTGCAGGTGTCAACTAATTTTCCCAACACTTCATACATTTCACCGGACAACCTCTACTCTAGTATGTTATGTATGTTAACATTGACTATTTGTCTCCACAATTAAAATGTTGGTGCGTTGGAGGATATTCATATTTGAGAAATAAGTTTCCATGGAATAAGAGAAATCTAGTGATTGAAGTGTAGATCTGGGGCATGGAAAGTACTGCATCAGTCAGACCTAAAATGCAGAGATTTTCAGGCATGGAAGGCATCAATGTTGGTAAATCATAGTGCTAAATTCAGATATTATTTGTGGAAGTAGAATATAGGATATGGACAGTACCATCTTCACGAGGTCAGCCGACCTATTCTTGTTTTAGTATCTCTACAAGTTGAATGTCTTTTTAAGCATGGAAGAACCCATAAAAGGTTATACATACTCATTTATGTTTCTCTATAGACATGTCTGCAATGATTTATAGTCATGAAGGCAGTACCCTTAAAATGTATGTCAGGGCAAAAAAAAACCCTCAAAAAACATATGCAGTACATATTTGCAATACATGCATATTTACATGTTTTTTATTCCTTTAAAGACCCCGAAAGTACAGAAAAATACCTGTTGATCTAAGAGAAATGCACTTAGGTCTTACGTCTTCTTGGGGGCTAATAGCACTTCTGTGCTCGGAGTGGTGTCAGTTCTGCCCAGTGTCTTTCGCTAAACTACTCAAAATACTCCCACATACTTAAGTGCATTGCAGCCCAAATTGAAGTGCATGGCATTGTGCGTTGATATGTCTTTTGAGTCATTTTTATTGATTGCAATGAAGAACACATCAATCAGACAAAATGCACCAAAATGCAGATATCATCAGAATGGGCCATTTGTGGAAAGCAAAACCCCTTCACTGCTGATGCCTTCTGCACTCCCCAGCCTCCCCATTCAACACCTGATACTTCTATATATGGAGAGCATATGAGTCTTCCTCTTCTGATGCCAATTTCAGTATGTTTCTAACCCTTTGAAGCTTGAAGACCCATTTTTTTTTCTCCTGTTACCATACTTCCATCCCCCTGTCCTGACACATATGTTGTGTTCTCTGCAGAAGATGTCAGTAAAGAAGATGGATATTCATGTCATGTGCAGCCATTATGATAAACCAATTTTCATTAATTGACTTTACTTCTTACCCAGAGTTCCTCCTTAATACTTCTTGCTTCCGCTTTGGGGCATCAGACAATTTAATTTCCGTAGATGTGTCCTGTGTTATTACAGACTTATTACGCAGTTTCACCGCTGATGTCCCTGAATTCGCAGGCAGCAATATTAACAAACACAGTGTTTTTCTGTCTTTACCTACTAATTTTCAGTGAAGCTGCAGGGTGTCATTACAATGATTGAAAGGAGGGATATACTGGTGATCGGTATATATAAGGGACACACAAGCTGCAGTGTATCAGTTCCTGAGACCAACAAAGAGAACCCAAGATGACCAGGTGTCTTGTTCTGGGACTGGCAGTGACATGCAGTAAGAATCCATGCAATTTTCTTATTTTATCTGTTGCACCAAAAGTTTTTCTTCTCACATGCTACATAGGGAGAGGTCAGTTTGGTTCTTCATATTCTGTTTTTGATAATTAGTTAAAAGCTACTAAACATATTTCACCAGTTTATTAGATTCCAGCATCCTGCGAAGTCCCTACCAGAAGGGTTTTCCACCAATACTTCACCTGCTATGCCAGTTGAGTGTGGTTCTTTACAGACCAATTTAGTGTTAAGGGAGAGGTAAAATTCACTGTGTGGGCAACTTTTTTTTATTTGTCCATGTCTCTCCTGTAACGGCTCTTCTAAGGTCTGCTCAAGTTGAGAGGTGGGAACCCAGAGGATGTACTGTGTCTGGAAGAAGTGACCTTCTATCTTTTGTGGACACATGTCCTTCTCTGATTGGCATGGAAAGGAAGGGTTGTCAGCAGGGATAATGCCAATAGCCCTCCCCTCAGTGTATGTCACAATGCCACTATACGAGGTGACAGCACTCTTGTAAAATAACTGCAGCAGAAATAGCGTTGCCACCCTTGTAGGAGGAAGGAGGGCCAGTGGTAGGATAGCCAAGTATTTAAATATGTTCATCTATTTTATTTATAGTGCAGTATGCATTCATTTGTAAATAGTGGTTGCAATGAATTTGTTTTTCTAATTTTGGTATAATTGTAGAACCTTATTAACCCTTACAGTGGGGCTACCCCCGCACTGCAAGGGTTGACTATTTGTTTTAGTCTAGGTTAAAAAAAAAAGTTATACTCACCTGATCCTCAGAGCCTCTGAGCCAGACTGGTCCCTGGAGCCTCTCTTCCCCTGAGGTGCAGTGGTCTAAGGTCCAGTAAATGATCATGTTCCATAGTTGCCAACCATTCCAGGAAGAATTTAGAGGGCACTTGCCTGCTACAGTAAAAAATGGAGGCGTTCACGGCCTTCTGCCTGATAGGACATTCTGGAGGACATGGGGGACACCTGTGTCAGCCTATGTATGTGCATGTATGGTTTTCTATTGTAAATCTCTCTTTATTTTGCAGTCATTGCCTTAGTCACTAGCACCCCAGCACAATTCGATGAAATGATTAAAGTGACCACCATCATTTATGGCCTAGCTAACTTCACTGATTATGGCTGCCACTGTGGAGCCAACACTGGAGGAAGACCCGTGGATGCCATTGACTGGTAATTCTCTTATATTTCTGGATCAATCAATCTGTTATGTGGCATATTTGTGAAAACTGGACAACAGAAAAATGTCCAGAAAATGAGGTCACAAATTGGCCAACCATATTCCTTGTTTAATTTGATCAGTAAGTAAAAAATGAAACCTAATTGGTGGTTATGGGCAAGTTTTACATTCTTTTGGAAAATTTTTGTTTTTTCCACCCAGTTTTTTTAAATTATGCCCCCCATAAGATTTGTACAGATCGTTGTAATCTGTATTCATTGTTAACTGAGTTAGATCATTCCTAAAGGGTCAGTCCACCAAACAAGATATTTTATTTAAAGACAGAACCAGGTTAGCTGGGTCATTCTTTGTTTTCCTACATGTCTTTGATACACTAGCAAAGAGATCTCCTACTGTAATTCCTGACTTTGTTCCAGTCCACCCTGATGTTCTAAGTGGTTCTTTCCACCTTTCTGTGTTCCATCTCCACGTTATATTTTTTTTTATATATATAAAAATAACATTCCAAGAGGGAGGATGCAACTTCCACTCAATGACCACAGCTGGTGCGCAGACACAGGAACCCAAGGGCAGAGACTTTACTGATGGCTTAAAACAATGAAAAAGTAGCCAGTTGATTAAAGTGACACTAAACTCAGGGGTTAAATTGCTTTCCAGTACCCTAATGCTTAACAAAAATGTATCTTATTTGTGTATCACGCGGCTGTAGATCCTCAAATCATCTCTGAATTCATGCCGACTCTGTCCTTCCTTCTGGAGGGGGGCTACTTTTGTTCCCCATGGTACCTGTGAGTGTTGTAAAGTAGCTTTCATTCCAAGCGTGCTCCTGTGGTGGACTACAATCTCATGTTTAGTTAGCTAATTTGTATTAAGATTGTAGTCCATTCCGGGAGTAAGCTTGGAGCGGTGGTTACTTTGATCCAAGTCAATAAACTTCTGCAAGTTCATTGTCAGTTATTACAGTGGTGTCAGTAACATATCCTGTGTGCAGTAGATGTCACAGTGTTTTGGTAAGTGGGCATTTCGGCACACTGATCTGTTCTGATAGACAATTACAATGATTCTTCCTGGCATGTATTAGCTCAATGTAGACATGAGCAGAGATTACTTTCCTCACTTGTGTATTAAACTTGTACTTTCCAGGTGCTGCCATGAACAGGCCTGCTGCCACAACGAGGCTGAAATGAGAGGATGCAACCCTCTGACGCAGACATATCTCTTCTATACCGAAGAACAGCAGAAGGTTAAATGCAGTAAGTGTCCAGACAGATGCAAGGGCATCACTCTATAGCAGCCCTTCTCAACTAGGGTGCTGGGACACAGTGGGGTGCCTTCTGATTTATTTAGGGGTGCCTCAGAATTTTCATACAGCATCATGCCTTACCATGGTACAGGCAACCCAGGCACCAGCATTTTGAAAAGGATTGATGCTAATCCAGGGAGGGTGGGATCCATTCAAAAAAGGATGGAAGATCACCTCTGTCCAGACCTGCTTTGCCCCCTGCCCTCTGCCATGCTGCTGCAGCAGTAAATCCTGGTGTTGCATTAGGTACTGCCTTAAAATCCATATCAGACCCCTATTTTGGATAAAGGTCTGATATGGATTTTACATTTTTCACATTTTAGACTGGGGTGCCTTAAGATTTTGCATACTCTTAAAGGGAGCCATGACCGAAATAAAGGTTGAGAAACGCTGCTTTATAGTGCTGGTCATACTCTAGCAATTTCAATCAGCATTCAATCGCAGCAACAATAATGTACATAGAGTTTATATATTCATATTGAATTGAAATGGTCAGAAGTCAGAAACGGCTTAGCTGCCTGAAGATTTCTTCAGCCTTTTAACCACGGACAATCGGAATGCTGGTAGAATGCTGGAATAGGTCCTGGACCAGGTCACATTGCTTAAAGTAGAGTATTTGCTATTTTAGAGGTAGCTTCTGAAATTGTTAACTGTGCCTAAGCAGTGCCCTAAACAAATGTACTGTTTTTCTGAAATTCCTCCTGAAAAAAGCAGAACACTCCCCACCATGTGAATGTGTCTAAAGCCTCATAGCTGTCATATCTGCAGTGTGTGATCTCAGGCAATGCTGCCTTTGACTGCTAGTCCTAGGCTTTCCATACACTGTTCGAGGACAATCAGCTACAGCCACTGTTCGAGTATTCTGACAGTTGTGGGTGCCAGCAGTTAGAATACAATAGTCTGGAATCAAGTTTTCAGCCTGCGTTAGGTGTACTGTATGGCCAACTTTTAGCAGATGTGCAGAGAGATTTGGTGATGTCACTACTGGGGTGCTCACTGTTCTCCTTGCTGGAGGCTCTAACATGAGGAAGCAAAACCCTGGCTCTACCAAGATGGCTGCATCCACACAGAGACACAGTGCAGTAAAAGACATGGTAAGTCAGCAATAGGCAAAGATGAGCTGCAGAGAGATCACAGCACAATACTGTTGACTAGTCCTTTGCCATCTACCTGTATTATTTTTTGGGAACAACTTCCCAAGCGTATGAGCTGTGTAATTAGCCTTTTGCCCGGGGTTCGGTGGGACTGCTTCAATAGCACACCATGATAACTGATCACTGTTCACAAGTTCAGTCTTCTGTAAACCTTTCCACCATACTATGGTCAGCATGTTTTTATGTTTCTATATTTTTGTCCCCAGTGAAAGCTCGTGATCGCTGCGAGAAGCTGGTCTGTGAGTGTGACGAAAAGGCTGCAAATTGTTTCCGGAAGGAGCTGGAGGATTATAACGTATATTTCCGAAACTTCACAGCCCTTGGAGTGTGCCGAGGACCCAGGCCTTTCTGCTAGTGAAAACACAGACTCCTCCTGACTTGTAGAAATTAGGGCATATAGCTTGCTTAGTAGACATAGCTATTGTATTAATCCACAGATCGGAAAGGAAACAAAATTGGGTATTTAGTCCATGGGCTTTATATTATAGCATGTTGCAAAGAGCAGTCAGCTATAATGGACTCTTCATCAACAGTCACTCATTGCTGATCATATGCCAAATGCTTACCATGATGACTCTGATACATGATGATGCTCAGTTGAATTCTATCACACTTAATAAACACCAAACCATAAGAACCAACAGACATTGTCTTGCAAAAGTACAGTGTAATTTGTCGAAAGAAAGAGAATTCTTATTGGTTACTGCTCTTTGCACATAGGAAATAAGGCTTTGATATAGACTATTATGCAGCTTCAACACTAAACTGTTGTATGAATGCATTATAATTGTTCCACTGAGATTGTGGTCTGCACTGCAAAAGCAGCAGCGGCAGATACAATCTGAACAGATCAGTATTTCCAGCAGTAAAGGGCACCTGTCATCAGCTACCAATGCCGATCTCCTAAAACTGGTAGTTGGTGTCTCTGCTAGTATTTTCTGTGCTAGTGACATGGTGCAAGTACACTACCAGTGAAGTAAGAACTCACAATCTATATATCTCTTCAGAATCAACAGCTTGAAAAGTGTAGAAGCCACAGGATTAGCATGGCAACCAAAATCTAGCATTATTAGAAGGTCAGTGATAGTGACCTACATACTTTTTGTCTGTTAAGTGCTGTAGAAACACTGTTCACATTCCATCAACTGGGGATCAATAGTGTGTGTCTTGTGATTCTTCTCACAGTGATTGTAATAGCTTAGGCTCTAGCGTGGGTTTATATTAAACTTTTAACTTAAATTGGCTAAATATATTCCAGGTGCATTGAAACAAAAAGTTGTAGTTTGTTTTCTTTGGAAAGCAGCAACAGCCTGTTGAAAAGTCTGTCCCCTACCAGAATGCTGCACAGAAGGATCCTTGGTCTCTGTGGGGAAGCAGCAGTTTCTCTACAGAAGTCCAACAAGCCTTCTGCTGAGTCAAAGTTAGAACATTCAGCAGGGAGCCTGAGATTTGCTGATTGCGGATCTATAGGTCTGGCACAGCAGGGGGCATGTCGGACCTCTGCATAGAGACCACTACATCCAGACAAAGGGTCCTCCTATGCAGCATGTTGGTAGGGTCAGGCGTTTCCGCTTGATATGTTGCGCTGCATATAGATATAATCATTTATAAGCTGCTCTGTAGATATTTGTCTTTCATGGATTCAAACTTGTATGAAAAGCCCAGCATTACTAAATATTTTCAGGCTGCAATGAATGAATATTTGGCCCAGTTACTGTAGTTGGGAACCTCTGGTCTTATTGGAATTTGAAATAAAAGCTTAATGAAAACTTGCATGTGTGGCTAGACTTTCAGTGTTATTTATTTGGTTTCAATGTGGTCCTATTTAAAGACAGGAATATCTCTAGGCAGAGCAGGCATCTGCCTAAGGTAAGTGTCACCTACCATGGTTCCATCCCTGGTCATTAACATGGGTATTTTTAATAATGTATGCCCTAAGCCTTCGCACCTCTTCCTTTATCTGAAAGGCTTACCTAAAGATGAGAAAAGATGTAAGGCATACAATCTGATTGGCCTATGGATTGTAACCCTTGATGCATCAATATTGTACTTTTCACTTTCTTATCAAATATAGCTATATGTACACTATAAGGCCAAACATTTGTGGACACCTGGCCATCACACCTAGTTAAACTTGTTGGATATCCCAGTCCAAAACTGTTAATATGGAGTTGACCCGCTTTGTGGCTATAATAACCTCCAATCCTCTGGGAAGGCTTTCAATCAGATTTTGGATTGTGTTTGTGAGAATTTGTGCCCATTCAGCAAAAAAAAGCATTAGTAAGGTGAGGTACTGATATTGAACAATGACTTGGTTTGTAATCCCTTTTCCAAGTTCATCCCAAAGAGGTTCAGTAGGGTTGAGGTCAGGGCTCTGTACAGGTCACTCAAATTCCCGCACACCGAACTCATTAGACCACATCTTTACGGACCTGGTTTTGTACACAGGGGCACAGTCATGTTGGAGTAGAAAAGGACCCCAAACTGTTGGCAAAAAGTTGGAAGCACACAATTGTCTAGGTTTATGTCCACATGCATTTGGCCATATAGTGCATTTATCAAAAAAATCAAAATAAAAAAAGATATAAAAACCGCAGCAATTGTTTATAATATACAGTTCTTTAGAAAACTAAATGTCGACCGGTTAGGGTTTAGATGTACTTTATTTTTTATTTAAATGATTTGAAATGCATATAAAATCTCCCTCTTCCCTGCTTGATGGGCATCCCATTTCAAAGCAATTAATATGGTGCTGGCCCATCCTTTAAAGCTATAACAGCCTCCATGCTTCTGAGAAGGCTTTCTACAAGATTATGGAGTGTATCTGTGGGATTTGTGCCCATTCAGCCAAAGAGTATGTGTAAGGTTGGATGAGAAGACCTGGCTTGCAAAACGCATTCCAATTCATCTCAAAGGTGTTTAGTAGAATTGAGATTAGAGGTCTGTGCAGCCCACTTGAGTTCCTCCCTACCAAACTCTTCAAACTATGGGCCAGATAAACTATTGTTGGTGCACCATATATTTGGTACACAAAAACCTACTTTTTAAATTCACAAACAGTTCAATTTGAAGGGTTTTGAAAAAATAAAAAAGATGCAACTAGCGCACCAATTATAAAAAATCCTAAATATGACACAATCTGCGCCAAATAAATTACAGTTTAGAGAATTAGTCTGTCAATATCTGGCACAATAGAGGTATGCAGGTGAGCACCAAGAGGATGATGGCGCAAGACAGTTACTCATTCCACCATGAGCCTTATACACTATATTCGCTGTGACATAGTATATTAGACATGCAATCTGCCAAAATAAGATGTCAGGTGCGCTAATTCGCATTCCTCAACAAGCAACAATCTTAGGTTATCTGGCCCTATGTCTTTATGGACCTGAAAACAGGTCCATAAAGACATACTACTCCCTCTCTCTCCCTACACAGATGAATACTTACTCAGTTCCAACAGGCCCTGCCTCCATTGATTGTTTACATTCTGTGGTGGATGTCTCCTTCTCTTGACCACACCTGAGCAATACATATCTTTTGACTTCCATGGGGCTCGGAGACGGAAGTAGATGAGCCCTGTAGAAGTAAATGGGCAAGCACGGCCAGGAGAAGGAGACATCCACCACAGAATGTAAACAAACAGCAGAGGCCAAGCCTGTAGAAACTCGGTAAGTATTCATCTGTGCAGGAGTCGGGAGTGGTGATGTCACCTTAAAGGGGTCTGAAGGATAAGCGCACGTTGTTTTAAAGGGCACTTATCCTTTAAGGGCTAGCCTACCTGGTTTACAGACCTCAAATGCTCATGTACACAAACCCCAAATCTATGTAACTAAGCCGGACTAGTTATGCTGCAGATTTGTCACACAGTATGTTTATGTAAAGAACCACTGTGATGTACGAAGTGCAGCAATCAGTCCATATCATTTCTCTCTGCAGTACCATATCATTTCTCTCTGCACTGACTCATTCATTGACTAAGGCACCGTGCCGTAATGATTGTTTGCATATGATTTCATTGCATCATTGCATACTGCTGTGCTTATTTGGTGAAGGGAAGAACCACCTGGTCAAATGGGCTGGTGATGTTTGCATCAGCTTTCTAGTAACAAAACAATTTGCTGTACAACTTGCAAAGGTGCGTCATTCTGCTGGCAGAGAACAGATCGTTTGCTTTCATAAAGGGATATTTAACTCCAAGCTGCTCTATAGAAGCTGTTCACTACATAAAAACAGGTGCATGAACATTAAGAAAAGTCCATGAATGGGGAGATAGCTCACGTCTTATCTGAAGAATATAATTTAAGGATTTCTTGCAGAATGCACCTGTGTGCTTAATAGCCACCTAGATGTAATGGATCAATAACACAGTAACCAAATGATAACCAGTCTATGTTTCTTATATTCATTAGATTCCCTTAAACTTCACAGCATAAAAGGTATATCAATGGTAGTGGTAGTTCCATCAAGACGAATCTGCTTCCACAGAGTCCAACTCCTACTTGTGGTAAAACTTAATTCTTCAGGCTCACCCGAACGATTATTCTTTATGGCGAACCTGCTTTTTCTGATATATATTATCCCACAGCTCTTCTCTAGACCAGCCAGAGAAACAATAGGATGCAAGTTAATAAAAATCCATTATAGTAAAAAAAAAATCCAAAAAACAGATGTCCAGCTTGTAAGGTGGGTACAATGTAGACACCAATTTGGGGGACATAAGACTGAGAGTAAAAGGTCCATTCGTGCAACCTCATTGTGATTCAGACTTGTGAAACCCCGTCAGCGCTCTGTCACTAACCTACATTGACAGCCAACCTTTGCACTGGAAGTTTACAACCAAATGGACAGTCAAAAGGGATATATATTAGCTGATTGGTTGCTATGCTTCCAGTGATGTAGGAGCGATCAGCTGATTATTGCTAACATTGTTCTGAAAATGCTAAGTGGCTGAAAGTCATGCCAATCCTCTTCAGTACTTTTAGGGTAACTGCAGCCAGGGAAGCCTGAAGTCCTTATTTGCATACTTGTTCCAGATTAGTAATTCAGTAAATATTGCAGCCATTAGATCAGCATGAGAGCCAGGAAACTCGTATTTTGAGAGTGAATAGTCAGCAATGGCAGACTCCATAAATTTCTCAGGACGGGTTTCCTATCAAGGCATTTTCAGAAGAACACCTTTTGCTGACTAATTTGGACCCTAGTGACATAGAAAAGTTGCCAACATTTGCTGCCCCATCATTTTTAGAAAACTAGGAGCTCTCTGTTAATATACAGAGAGTTCCAGATTTGAGGGTTGTTTTCTTCAGGTAATTCCAAAACATGGACTGGTGCCAATGAATTTTCTTTATGTGTAGTGATGTGATCATAATTCTCAATAAGAAAATGATTCCCACAAAGCATGGAAGGAATTTAAATTCATAAACAATAGAAGCCACTTCTAAATGTCATCAAGTTCTATCACTTTAAGGGTTTATGTGGTCGACAAACCGAAGTTAGAGAACCTATTCCTTCTCCATTGAGTGGTTTATTAAGTCGATTCCAAGTCTTGTAGAACTGGAGTACTCCAGCCTTTATACAAATCCACCAGTTCTGTCCAATAAGTCTTCCCTGAATCCATTATCGACAAGATTGGCTGAAGTGAACACTTCGCCGGCTCAGCTTCTCGGGGTTGTTGGATGCCATGTGTGAAAATTCACGGAAAATATCCAAATAAGTGGTGTCACCTGCAACGTAATGAGTGAAAATAAAAAAAAATGGCCAAGTAAAAAATTAGACTAGAACTGCCTTATTGAGAATGTCTCTATTGTTTGCAAAGCTAAAACCTTCACACTGCTTTAGGTAACATAAACAGGATTATCCACAAATGGGTGAAGAGTTTGGAGAAGGCAGGAGAAGTGAACAATCTAGGACAACATAGCTGAACTGAAAAGTGAGCTGAATTGGAGAATTTTTCCAAGTGAGCTATGTTGTCCTAGATTGTTCACTTCTCCTGCCTTCTCCAAACTCTTCACCCTTTATTGAATGCCCTTGCAAGTGTTTTGAGGTTGAAAGCTCAGCTTAGAAAGTAATATATATCCATGCAGCTTGTTCTTCAGAGAGATGAAGCGAAGAGATAAGTGTTAGAATTCTAAGAAGAATGGGACCTACACATGCACATCCATTCTGTTAACATGTTCTGGATCTGTAGTAGGACCTCCATCCCGCTGAATCTGAAACAGCTACTTGGTGATCATCCCAGGATGTGTCTGTACAAGATGCCCGAACCTTTCCAGCTGGCACCTCTAACTTCAAAGGATCAAAGGGGTTGATTTACAAAAAGCAAATAGGCTGTTCACTTAGCAAAGTCAATTTTCACTTGGCAAGAGAATATAGTACTTAGCTTAGTGAATGAGTGAAAACCCTGCTGACATCCATCATCCAATCATGTGCAAGCAAAAATACTTTTAATTGCACGTGCTTGGGTATTCTTTGCAAAGTGAATTTTTGCCACATTCACTAAGCAAAGTGGAAATTCAACCCCAGTATCTTTGCTTTCATGGTCTGCAATGCTCTATACCATATCACTGGAAAAAAAAGCCCAGCGGTGCATTGGAGAAACCACATTTCTGTCTTTTATATGAAAATCATTCTGTAATGGCCTATAGCCTATGATCCTAGATGGAGACAGAAACACAGACTGACTGGTAAACTATACGTCCTTCTCAAAAACCCAGCAATGGACCTGTGCAGTGTCTACAAGATTGACCCAATTATCATTCTCAATCTTTCCAATGTGTGGGAGAGATCCTGTAGTAGTTAAAGTGAATGTAAACCCAAGGACATGACAGTGTGGCATTTCACCGGGTCTGATTCCAGATGGTGGCAACACAGGAGCACAATTGAGAGCAAAGAACAGAGTGTTGCCACACTATAGAAGGCAGTGTCTACACAAGGAACTCCATGGCAGGAGATCACCAGGTAATTTTTTATAGAAAGAAATAAAAGAAAAAAATACCCAGACAGGCCACTTAGTCACAGAATTACAGTCAACTATGTCTAGTTTTGGCATCTAGGCTGCAGTGACCACTACTCAACTTTGATCATGAGGAACATATGCTTAGGTTTTTATCACAGAAGACTCCTCTGCGGGGGTACAGCCTCCCCTTGATTTGCTTTTTTGTAATGGAATAATATAGAGCAATAATAAATGTGGCTTAACTGCTCCACTGGTCAGCTTGGGGAGAATAATAGGTACATAATACCTTAATACACTCTGCATATCTCCCATAGATTTTGAATTGTCAAAACAGTGTTGGTGAGTGTTGCCCTAGATTGGTACTGATAAGTACTTTCTTTAATGCTTTTTTAGTTATACTGCACTACAATTATTTATGTTGCTTTGTGGCATCCTATGTTATATATACTTCAATTTATGAGATAATTTATGATGATAAAACACTGAAATATATACGATTTGTGTAAACAAAGGTGCTGCTTTATAGTAATGAATCTTGAGAACGGATACAGTGGTCTTGTTTCTTTAGTAGAAGTAGGAGAACGTTTTGCTGACCTTACACATTCTTTCATCCTACACTATGTGTGAAGATTCCCATGTTAGGAGATGATAGTTTGGTCTTGCTGAAATTAGAGAGATGGGATGATGTTTAGGATGTCTATGTTGTAGCACGGATCTTGGCAAACACCACCAGCAGGCCTCTGCAGAAAGAGCCTTAAGTGCCTAAAGAGCTTATTAATATAATAGACTTTGCTCTGCATGAGACACCAGATTCCCAGCAATGTACACATGCATACACACTGGTAGAATATACATGATTTAAAGCAAACTGGCACCTGGAGAAATTAAAAACCATTGCTGACCTTCTAAAAATGCTAATTGTGTGGCGGTCTATAGCTTCAATAATTTATAAGGCACTGACCAAGAACAAATTTTCTAATTCAGAAACTCAGCATGAAGAGAGAGCTTCCAATCCTCCTACTTTTTTGGGGTCATTGGTTCCGAAATTTTTGAAACCATAAAAAGTTTTTGCAAGTTTCTCCATAAGGTCTTTGTAGGCTTTGTGGTGTGTGTCCCTGCTGGAGATGAAAAGAACCTTGCAGCTACACATTTATCATACACTTCAGAAGTAGGCTAGAGATTACGGTAGGCAACACAGCCAAGCAGAAGGATTTTGTAAGAAGAGGAAGAATAGAGTGTGCTGAGCAAGTGTTAATAAAGCAAGACAAGACAAGGCAATAAGGAGGTAAGCAGATCAGAATAAGAGTTGGAGTATAATTTTATTAACAGTGCTTATAAGAAGGAGTAAAAACATCAGGGTTGCGTGAATGTGCGTGTTCTATAGCATCTATATCAACACACACCAAACACCTTTGCATTAAATTCTAAACTCATTGTTCCCAAGGGCCCCAGAACCTTATCATTTTTGCCCAGGGTCTATTCATTGAGTTCCAAAGAAGCCCTCTCCTGAAACAATGAGCTGAAATAAGTACAGAGATCATGACATATAATATTCACAGAAAACATTGAAAAATTGACCAAGCAAAAATAAAGAGCACCGCCCAAGGTGCAAGCAAAAAGGTAAAATATGCATTAGCCTATATACAGCAAGAGGGGTTCCCATTGTGCAGTTATCTATAGTCATGCGTATTTAACTTCCTGACGTCAATTTGGGGGCTCTGTCTCAGGACAGGATACCATTTTCGCACGGATCAACGTCATTAGGATTTACAGGATATGTACACTTTACAGGATCATACAACTGGCGGATGGACAAAAAGATCTCAAGAAGGTTTTTTTTTTTTCTCTTAATTTTTTTACGGCATACGTGCTCCAGAACCGAAGCATCATAACCAGATGGCCAAATGCAGGACTTCATAGGTCATCTTCAATAGAAGAAACCAGTTTCTGTACACAATGCATTTTGCTTTGCTCATAAGTGCAAGCAGCTCTTGTGCTTCTGGTGGGCCTTACGCATATAGCAAGTGTCCATAGTAGGGTAAAGTCTTGGCCATCACAGTCCTTCAACAAGCTTTACAAGTGGCTGTAATTCATGCCGAGTACAAACCCGCAGCGAGACAATTAAGGTTATAAAAGTAGTCCAGATGTACACAAATGATCAAAAGGCCATACAAAATAATGAAAAATAATATAAATCTAGAAGTAAGAGTTTCACCGGGTAACTGACTAGATTCGTCTGCAATGACTAGAACAGAAAACACTTTTGTTTTATGTTTTATATAGAATTCTTATGTTTGTCATCAGCCTTTTAATTAGGGATATTACTAAGTGCACACTCTTTTTTTCAGAGTACTGAGCTACCTAAGCATGTGTATATTACTAATGAACCCAAACAGTGGGCAATACCGTCTCAAACAGGTCAAGCTAAAGAAAATAATTTTTTGTGTTAAAGCCCAACTAAACATTAAGTGTAAGTTAGCTAATTATATTCCAGTTGCAACAAAACAAAAGGTGTGCAAAGTCTTCCAAATCAGTTTTCTTTGGAAATTAGCCACAGCCTGCGTGGAAAATGCTGTCCCCTGCCAGCAAGCTAAAGGAGCCTTGCCCTCTGCGTGGAAGCAGTGATCTCTCTGCAGAGACAGACAATAATTCTGCATTCAGCAAAGCTACCGATTGAAGAGCTCTAGCTCTGTCTCAGCATTGCATCACCAGTACATTGGACCTCTGCAGACAGGCTACTGCTTCCATACAGAAAGCAGTGGCGTCACAAGGGGGGTCTAGGGGGATGCAGCCTGCACCTGGGTGACACCATTGGAGAGATGACACCAAAATGACTGACAGTCATTTTGGTTTCACCACCTCTACAAAGTCGGGCACTCGGTGATGGACCGAGAGCCCGACAGTGTCAGAAGAGAGGATGGGACCCGGGGGCATAGCTCATCCCGCCAGGTGAACGTCCTCTCCTCTCTCTGCCGGCATCCATCACTAACATTCTGTTTCTGCAGAATGCTGGTAAGGGGCATTTCTCTTCTCAGGCTGTGGCTTCTTTCTAAAGAAAATGAACTGCAAGGCTTTGAACACTTTTTGCTTTGATGCACCTGGAATGCTTGTTATAAACGAATAGGTCAATTGGGAGTGAAAATAAAAAGCTGTTGAAATTGATAAAGAGCACCAATCAAACGTTTACCTTCTTCCACTGTGATGTAGAAGCCGCTAACAGTACATGATACTCTATCATTCTCTACCCTAGGACAGGAAAGGCCCGAAAGGGGAAATCTGTGCGGTCTATAGTAATTGATTTGTTCCAGTGAGGGTTAGAAAATGGAAGAAATCATCTCATATTTTGTTACTAGCAGCACACATTCCTTTGCATCTGTTTTAGGAATTCAAGCCTAATGGGATTTGTTCTTTTCAAACTCTTGATGAGTTCAATGTATTTGAAAGCAAAACAAAATATTGATTACAGTGTTGGAATAAAAATGAATTTTTAAACTGGTACTTATTAAACTTATTTTAAACTGGTACTTATTAAAGAGAACACATTCAAAGCAAACAATCAGACTTCTGCTTCCATCCAACTACCGATATGCATATAACTGGTATATGCTGCATCAGTTAAATCTGTCCAGTTTGGTATTGTAGAAAGCAGCACAGGTCTCTGGTAACATATCTCCAGGGGAGAAGGGTATATCAGAGCACAATTCATTATGAGTTAGGTTAGCAATAGAAGAAAGCAAGAAATGGGCTTTACATGCAGAGTATGCTTATCTACTTTACAATATACACAGATAAAGGTCTGTGATCAATGCAGTACAATAATAAAAAGTGTCTTCTCAATGAAATCTTGACATTAAAGCCGACATCTGATTGGTTGTGAAATGCATCAATCTAAAATCAGTGTCTCAGGGAGAATTTGATAGAAAATGCGATTGCAGACCAGCTGCCAGATATGAACTGGACACTGTAGCAGTCAGGACTGATCCAGATGTATTCAAGGTAAAATACAAACACTTCTGACGGCAAACTTGAATCTGACTTCCAGGCAGATAAAAAAAACACCAATTCATGCTGCCATGTGTGAAAGCTGAACTCCAGGCAAAAAAGATACTTTCTAAATGTTAGAGACTTATATATCTTTACTTGAATCGTGGTGTCTTTTGTGTATTTCAGTAATCCAGCATGAAACAGCTCCTGCACTGTTCCTGTAAAACAGACTGGTCACTGCGGCTCTCTCTCCTTGTGCAGGGTGGTCTTGTCTCCGCCCCCTCCTGTAATAAAGTCCACTCTCTGCTGCTCTCTCTCTCTTTGTGCAGGGTGGTCTTGTCTCCGCCCCCTTCTGTCATTTTGTGCAGGCAGCCTGTAGTGGGTGGGACCTGCTGGGTCATAGCCGTAGACCCAGCAGCCAAAGACAAATGTATTGAAGTGAAAGTTGCTGTGCCCGGTGTGTGTTTTTAAAAGCAACTAGTGTTAGTACCTGATTTTGACTTGGCATTGGCAGTCCTCTGTACGGAAGAGTTCAGGTTGGGAGAGGAAGAAGCAGCACAAAGAGCCAATCAGTTCTGCTGCTAACAAGGAAAGCTCTGATATGAAAAAAGAGCAGAGTGACAGATGACCTCATCAATCTGCTGCTTCTCCTTCACCATCCAATCACAGGCTGGGGCAGGGACAAGACCTGACTGCATTACTAAACTGTAGTCAAGAAAAATGCAGGATGTGCATGTGTTGGGGTGCCATTTGTTTTGAATGCTACCCCAACTCACTGTTACAGCAGCAGGAAATGCACCCGAACAGCAGCATACTACAGTACATATACTTTGCGTTGCATTGTGCTGCATTACAAAAAAGTCATGTCTGACTTTAATGCATTAAGGTGTGCTAAAATGTGTTCAATTCTGAATGACATTGGGCTTGTCACCTAGAACCTTTGAAGTGTTTGGTGTGACCCTAGGATAAATAGGAACAGTGTTTTTTCTTTATTAAATTATTAAAATGTATTTACATCCTTTTTTGTACACATTTGTTTTCCATCAGGGGGGGGGAGAGGGGGGGGGGGTCTGCATCTGGTCATTGGAGACGACGACCTGCCCATGCAGCTGTACAGAAACATATCACTTCTAACTTGGCTGTGATCATCCAGCAATAGATCATTATAGCGGTGGTCTAATGCTGTAGGGAGAGGCTGGATAAAGCCTGAGCCTCTATTCTATCAGGAAGTACCGTGACTTCATCTGTAGGGAGAGGCTGGATAGAGCTACATCAGCTCTGCCTGAGCCTCTATTCTATCAGGAAGTACCGTGACTTCATCTGTAGGGAGAGGCTGGATAGAGCTACATCAGCTCTGCCTGAGCCTCTATTCTATCAGGAAGTACCGTGACTTCATCTGTAGGGAGAGGCTGGATAGAGCTACATCAGCTCTGCCTGAGCCTCTATTCTATCAGGAAGTACCGTGACTTCATCTGTAGGGAGAGGCTGGATAGAGCTACATCAGCTCTGCCTGAGCCTCTATTCTATCAGGAAGTACCGTGACTTCATCTGTAGGGAGAGGCTGGATAGAGCTACATCAGCTCTGCCTGAGCCTCTATTCTATCAGGAAGTACCGTGACTTCATCTGTAGGGAGAGGCTGGATAGAGCTACATCAGCTCTGCCTGAGCCTCTATTCTATCAGGAAGTACCGTGACTTCATCTGTAGGGAGAGGCTGGATAGAGCTACATCAGCTCTGCCTGAGCCTCTATTCTATCAGGAAGTACCGTGACTTCATCTGTAGGGAGAGGCTGGATAGAGCTACATCAGCTCTGCCTGAGCCTCTATTCTATCAGGAAGTACCGTGACTTCATCTGTAGGGAGAGGCTGGATAGAGCTACATCAGCTCTGCCTGAGCCTCTATTCTATCAGTAAGTACCATGACTTAATTTAACTTCCAATGTAAACACAGTGCAGATGCATTGTTCCACATTGTGTTGCACCTTGGGCAGTGCTCTTTATTTTTGCTTGGCCTGCTACTGGTGCTCCTACAGAAAGTTTGATAGCAGGAGCAGAAGCCCAAGAGCTGATCAATTTAGCTCCTGGGCATAGTGCCTGACCATGGCTATCACCAAAAGTCGGTTCCAGAGCCAATGCCGGTCGAAGCCCCTGCCTACTGTGCTCCAGACGTGATTAGTGGGCTGGAGCACAGTAGTCTGCATGCTAAATGCAGGTGGCTCGCTTGTTGGGCACCAAGGCTTTAGCACGTTATACAAATCTCATAAAACAGTTTCGTTTATATCGGTTTTGTTTGTGTATTTAGTGATTTGTCTGGAATTCAGCTTTAAGATTTCTGCAGTACAGAAGCATTTTTTTTATTATTTAAATGTCTCAGGTACCCAGACTGCAATTTAGAAGAAATAAAAGAATTGATTGGTTCCCATGTTTTTCCTTTAGACACTTTAATAAATAAGGCCCAAATTATTTTGTGTGCCTTTTGGTGTAAATTTTTTGTACATAAATGTAAAACAAAAAGATAACACAGAACATTAAAAAAAATGCTATAAAAACATTGATTTCTGAAAGAATTTTCTCAAACGTCCAGATTACATATGTGTTACACGGAAAATACAAACTTCCTAGTAAAAGGTAAAAAAAAAAAGTATTTAAAGTAATACACTATTTGAAACCCATTCTTAAGACAAAGACACTGTAAGTAATATAAAGAACGTCCATATGTTATACAGAATATGTATTTGTTTCTTATGCCTAAAAAGTAGCAAAGCAGTGCAGAGTTCTGATTGGCTCTGGCTAAATGGAGGCTCAGAGCCAGATACAAAAAAAAAATTACAAAGTTTACCAGCAGATTCACAACATTCAACAAATAACTAACAGTGTTTTCATAAAAAGAATATATCCTACAAAAAAAAGAAAAAAGCAGCTCAATCCTCTAGGCAGCAGTATGCGACTTGATTTAAACCGTCTCTTACATATAGCATATAAGAAGGTAACACACTGCTGTGTGGTAAAATCCATAATAAATTATCATAATAAAAATAACACCTTCACTGAAGAAAAATCAGAAGTGAAAAGCAGTACAAAACGATTGTTTTTTTGTTTTTTTTATCACTTACAAAATTACATTTACACAAACAAAACATATACAGATATATGTAATCTTAAATACTGCTAGGAGGAAAAAGTGCACAAGTATATAGGATTTGTTTTTTGTTGTTTTTCCTTTACATAAAATGTACAACTTTTACCAGAAAATATTCTGACCATGGCGTCGAAAAAAGGTGATTTGTGTAATGGCGGGCCCGTGTCGTAGGCCATAAGCCTGCCACCAAGGTTCTTGGTAAAGGGTAGACTGTAAACGCCTAGTAACAAATCCTGAGGCGGAGTGATAGTAGTAAAATGGCCATATATATAAGGACCTCCAATAAAGTTAGCACCTTTTTTTTTAAATCTCCATATAGGATCAAGTCCTGCTGGTTAATAGTTGGTATAAGAAGTCATGCTAATAACTGGCAGTGCATTCTGGTGGTCTTATCGTGACCTTCCTGCTTTTCACCAAATGCCATAAAACTCCGATCCCTAATTGAATAAAATCTGGACGTTAAAGAATATCCACCCCCTTATTCTGAGTTCAATTCTAACCAACCTTTTTAATGCTTTTATACAGTGACAGTTATAATAATGTGGAACTCCTCATTAAGCATGTTATAGGCCTTTGGAGACTAATAACAAATATGGCTCCCGTTCCCGCTTATTTAAATTATTTGGTGATGGTATGACTAGGAATTTATTGCATGTTCTCCAGTGAGCAATAAAATGATCTTAGCAATAATTCTAAAGGATGAATGTTTCTTTTCTGTGCTTTTCTAAGAGGGTGCTGAGCGTCATCCGTCATCCCAAAAAGACAGTATGCTAGTGGACCTAAGGTGCGTATTATTTATAGATGGGGCTTAATAAACCCCTTGAGAGGTCATGTGGCCAATATAAAAAAGTTATGCCAGTCGATGTCCAGAGAAACTCCAAAGAAGGGATGGTTTAGCATGCCATGGAAAACAAAGAAAGGAAAACAAAAGGTTTCACTTGCAGGCTAAAGAGTTAGACGTGTAAGGGAAAGGGTTAATAAACGTGTAATTACAAGTTTTTGGATCTTTATGGCAGATTTGATGACCTATGGGGAAAAAAAAGTAATGTACTATTCCCTCATGGCTGTACAGGCTCCTGCAGAAATGTTTTGCTAATTGCCATGGGTAAACTATGGACATGGTGCCACCTTGTATCCATATGATAAATCCATAGATCAATGATTTACATTTTTTTTTTCTCCAAGCCCCACAGATGGCATTAAAGGGTGTTTCAACTTTTGTAGCCACATTGGGATAACACCAATTTTATGTGTTACATGTTCTCAATCACATAGCATAATCAATACATAAAAGACTAAACATTGTTGCTTCCATTTTACTGTGAGAAAAGTTTTTCTCAAAACTTTCCTCTGGGATGCAAGTGGGGCTGGGGAGTTACTATATACCACAACCAACCCTGTCTGTACTGTGCTGACAGATCTCATTATCAGTTGTAAACTAGATTTGAGCCTTATCTGTCCTTGTATAGTAATGAGAGGAAGCTGAGAGTGTCCCTAGTCTTTCTATGGGGACAGCCAGAGCTCCCTGTCCTTTGAAATTGTACAGAGAAGCTTGCAATCAATCCAAAGGCCGGTTCCACTGAAACATCTAAAAAGGTAAAACATGTCTTAATTATTTTTACATGTGCTGTGTGAATTGGAACACATGACAAATGCATAGTAGGGTTGTTTTTTAAATTTGACTGGAAATAAAATTTAAAGAACTCTGAGCAGAAATGACACTTAACCCTTGCAGTGTGAGGGTAGCCCCACTGCAAAGGTTAAAATTATTTCTGCCGGGTGGTCTTTACGATTTGGTTTGGACAGGCAAGGCCTACCGTACAGATTTCACTTAGACTCCAATGGCAACAAGAAAAAACATTGTCCACCGGTACAGCAGATGCTTCAAAACCTGCACATTTAACAGTATTCATAAAGCTGAGAATATTTTTACTCCCCTGCCTCACAATATCAAATTTGGTGGGAAAAAAAATGGAGTTACCCTTACCGGGCAAGATCATGCCTTGATGAGGATCAATATTACATAACAGTCCTCTCTATGTCCCCAACGTCTTGATCTCTTCATACAGCTGAATTGCATAGCACTAGAGGTGACATAAAGATGCCTTTAGGAAGCCTTATGGTAATAAATCCTCAACTGGGGCCCAAGTGATAGACTCTCCATGGATTTGAATTTAACTTATTATGCTTCTTCAGATTCAAGCTTATCCCAAATGAAGGCTGAAACCCCTGAAGTCTGGTGTATTAAAAAACCCAACTCCTGTGTCTTGCACACCCACCCTCCATGTAAAACAGAGTGCATCCCCAGTAGGCCTTTGTTTCATTGGTGTATGAATTCATTGGTTTTAATACACCAATGAAATAAATTTAAAAATATAAAATTGGTTTTAATACACCAATGAAACAAAGGCCTACTGTGGCTGCACTCTGTTTTACATGGAGGGTGGGTGTGCAAGACACAGGAGTTGGGTTTTTTAATGTAGTAAAATAGGCCAATAGGAAGCAAACAGGTCTATTAGACTAGACAGGGAATCTGGTTGGTTGCTATGGACAATACCTCTGCCTTTCCATTGGTTGAGTCTGCTTTTGATAAATTAGCTAAAGGATGTTTAACCTTTGCACTAATAAAACACAGATGGCCTCAAGGATAAAATTGTCTGATGGCAGAACTGCTCTTGCTGCTCACAACAACCAGACTACTTCTTTCATTCTCCCATGCTCAATGATGTGTGCGATAGTCAGGGCCGGATTGGCTCTCTCTGCTGCCCCAATTCCAGGTTCCTCATTGCGCCCCCCTGTATGCAGGCTGCATACAAGTGATCTCGGAGACATCACAGAGATCACTTGTACAAAACAAGGCGCGACTTCCCGCTGTACATTTACCCCTGCTTGCCCAAAGTAGGGCTAAATGTAGACAACAACTACCCGCCTGGTGCCCGGAACTGCATGTCCCGGGTGTCGGGAGATAGGAATTCCACACCCCTGCTGCCCCAAGGCCGGGCCTCGGTTGGCCTTGTGGGAAATCCGGGCCTGGTGATAGTCCCAGAGCTCTTGCTAGATCACAGACCTCTTCCTCATGGTAGAGTGATAAGAGTGGAGCTAGAAGTGTAAACTGCCTTGACGAATAATTGCTAGAGACCCATAGCATCTAGATTCTCTCCTTTAGGTTTCTAGTCCAAAGTAGGTGAATAAAAAAGAAAATGTTTGGTTGTCAAACACCTTCAGTCGTTAGACCTGGAGATAGAGAGAGAAGGACCATAGAGAGACAACAGTATCAGGTTTGCTAAACTGCATCTTGTTCTATCAACTATAATGTGAAGGGAGCTGAGCTGGTCCTCCATAGAGACAGTTCACTGACCCTATTGAGAATGTACAGGTCAGTGTACATGGGTGTGTAGAATAAGCACAAAATGCAAGTGCAATTTAAAGGGTCCCTGTCATAAATGCTTTTACTTGCCTGAAAAGCAGCTGCAAGACTACTCTGACTCCCAGGGGTATTCTATTTTAACATATATTGAGTTGCACAGCTATAGCCCTAGCATGTGGAATGAGAGTAGACACTGCTGTGTGCTTTTAAGGCAGATGATAGTGAACAAGATGATGTCCATATAGAATTGGCTTATGATAACAAGACACAGATGCACAGAAAAACACCTATGTACACAATACACAAGAAGAACAAACAAAGCAAGAGATTGCTAGGCACCCACTACAAGATGATTATTGTGGCCAGAAAGGGAATTTTCCTCCAAATAAGATGGAGGACATGGATGGTCCTTGATCCTATACGCAACTAGATACTAGACTGGAATGTCTGTCCATGTATACCATTGTCACGACTGCATCTATTACTGTCCAACTTGCCACTTACATATAAACTGTATATGGGTAGCCATGACAGAATCGAAGAGACAAGCACCTGATACGTGAAATTACTATTTTTCTATTTTCTCCTTCAAGTGGCTCTCTCCTTAAGCGATATGTTTCCACTATGAAGGTACCACAACAAGGAGACACTACTTGGCACCAGCTCAAAAAGTTGGTGTTGGGGGTATCCGCGGCTTCCATAAACACCAGGTAGTAGCTGTCCAGTCTAGATGAAAGCAGTCATCTAATGTCAATGGCTAGCTTTAGACCAAAACGATGATAGCCACTCATATGCCTAGAACTATGATCAGCCATCCATCAAACAGTACAGATCACATCAGGAGTGCCAACCAAAAGCTTGTCTTTTTTTTAGATCTATAATAATCTTACATAACAATAACAATTGGTCATCAAAGTCCGTTCCATGTTGACTGGCTTCTACCCCAAGAGTAACCAACCCAGAGGTAAGTGTACACATCATGGGTTGCCTAGAGATATATGATTACTTTCCAATCTAACTGATGGAGACAAAAATCAGATGACAATGTGTTTATGTCTATGGGTAGTGGCCTATGTCTATGGGAAGTGGCCATGTGATTGAAAATGGGATTAAATCCATTAAAAGCACCTCGCTGTCAACCAAAAAGAAGTATGAAAATTGCCAAGTGTATGGTCAACATAAGAGCTTGTGTACACGGGCAATTGAAATGATTAAAGTCAGTTTGAGACCAGTTTACCAATGTTAAAGAGACCCAGTCGTCAGACCATTCATTTCAACAAAAATCCTCCCATAAGATTATATGTGCATTTAACATCTTATGCATGTTATTTACTTGTAAAAGCCTCTCATTTGTAGGGATTCAAATGCCCATAGCCTGCTGCTGGGAGCCGCCATCTTGGCATGTGATATCAGCAGCCTCAGCAAACCCAAAGCTGTCACTCAAGTGACACTCTATAGTTTTTCCCCTTCACCACTCCCCTTCCTGCTACATAAAAGGTTATGTAAGAAAGTAAGGGGAGGGGTGGAGGAGCTGGGCCAGCAGAGAGAGTAATTCATCACTCCTAGAAGATAAGAGGACTATGACGTGCAAGGAGAGGAGGGTCTGTGCTAGGGAATTGACTATTCAACTTATCTAGCACGTTCACATTGCAAGTGAATACAAAAATAATTTATGAGAAAGAAAGACACTTTTAAAATACTTGATTTTCCTGCTTTTGCCTGCAGGATCTCTTAAAAAAATTAGCCTGTAGATAGTCTAAGGTTAATAAGCTATAGTAGGAGCCCAGGGGCTAAACTCTGATAATGGCTACAGGAGCATGGGTTTCCAGAACGCACCACGAGGCCTACAAATAGCTTAGGAAACCTCAAACTTCTTTCTAAGAGTGGGAATATAAGCATGTTCCCCCCTCTTCCCTATGACAATGCCTATCAATAGATTTCTCAGGGAAGGGGCATTGCATCATGGGTTACCAGGTGGGACTGTGTTAGTGCTTCCAGAAACATGAAGGTGGACTGACTTAAGAACTACTAGGGTGCCAGAGCCCTGGTTTGTACTAGCCTGCATAAGTTGGTTCCTACTATATGGGTAATTTCAAAATAAGTACTGGTTTACTTTGATTGCATTGTCTGAGCATTTTTGTACAGCTGGCAACCTTGGTCTACAGTGACAGCTTTATGTAAGTCTCTCTCTCTCCCTGTCTTTCTCTCTTTATCGTTTTTGGATATCAAAAGTATCAA
Organism: Nanorana parkeri; assembly: GCF_000935625.1. NCBI lineage: Eukaryota > Metazoa > Chordata > Amphibia > Anura > Dicroglossidae > Nanorana > Nanorana parkeri. The sequence continues at coordinate 265,486 of NW_017307494.1, read as the reverse complement.
AAGGCAGTGAAGTGTTTAAAACAGGCTATTTCAGTAAGGTTGTACAAAAGGAATGATATTCAGGTGCAGCAATCTATAGCAACCATTAAAAAAATAATCCCTTCACTAATACGACTACAGTAGCCTGAAATCTGATTGGCTGCCATGGGTTAAAGCTCCATTGTTATGATATTTGTTTTGTTTTGTGCTGCTTTACTAAAAATAATCCAGAATGTAACAATATATGATTGAGAGAACCATAGAAGCTGAAAGATCAGCAGGCTTATTCAACAAAGCCGTACAAAGAGCATTGACGGTATGCAAAGCTGGCAACTCCCCGCAATCAGATTTCACATTGCTTGCTCTTGCGTCACTGAGTAAGGGCCTGTGTCGAAGGGATTTTGTTCACGTCAGACAGGTTTTGCATTACCATACAAATGTAGGAGAATGTAAAACCCACTTGAAGCAGGTAAAATGCAGTCAGCGCCTGTCCATTAATAGTCAGTGATCTCAGAATTGTCTTAAACTGATGCCAAACTCCTGCCAATTACACAAGACCAAAGTCTGCTTGTCTTTTTATAAGAAATACAAATAAGCGCCAGAAAAATCAGGAAATATGGAAAGTGCGGATCTGTGGGTCTCCCATCCCTGACCGCGTAGCATTGCATCTGACATCCTGGTACTCCATAGGGCGGAGTTCCAAGCTTTACTCGGCAGTCATTTCATCAAAACTTGCTACAGCAGGTTAGAACCCCTTAAAGGGACAGACTGTAAAACTGATTGTTCAGTTATAGGTAAACCTTGGAGGGTTTTGTCACTTACTATTTACACTATATGGCCAAAAGCTTGAGGACACAGCACCAAATTCTTGATTTCAGGCATTTTCACGGAAGGGTACTGTACATTTTATAGTATAAAAAAATAATGTGTGCTTCCAACCTTATGACAACAGTCTGGGGAAGGCCCTTTTCTGTTCCAGCATGACTGTTCCTCTGTGCACAAAGCCAGTTCCATAAAGACATCGTTTGATGAGTTTAGTGTGCCAGGTCTTCTCGTCTAACGTCCAACATCAATGCCTGACCTCACCACCACTCTTTTGGCTAAATGGGCACAAATTCCCACAGACACACTCCAAAATCTTGTGAAAACTCTTCTCCGAAGAGTGGAGGCTGGTATAACCCTAAAAGGTGGAGTGCACATCTCCATATTAATGGCCATGGTTTTGGAGTGAAATATCCAACAAGCTCATGTTGGCTTGATGGTCAGGTGCCTACAATCTTTCGGCCATATATTGTACAGTATATCTCCTATCCACTCCAGTAACAAGTTCCTTCTGTCAGAATTCCCCCATCCACATAGCTGCACCAAGTGGGCAGAGCTGGGAACTCATGTGGATATATCCTCCACCAGACTTTGCAAGAGAAATAAAGAAGTCAGCAAGTGACTGAACCTACTGACTACAATATCGATTTTGGGTAGACCAAGCCTTTATTTCATTAAGACGACAACCCGAAGATAAGCGAGGCATCTGATACATGTCCTTAAATGTTGGAGTACCATTCACTGGCTCAGCTGGGTCACTTCAAATTTACCACAAAATAAATATACAGTCAGGCACTATAGAGGCAGAAGAGCCAAGGCTCGTAGTCATCTCAGTGTCTGCTCTGATCTCAAAACATAAAAACCTAAAATAATCACAGTTTGTAAAAGTGCTAAATAGTACATAAATTAGGATCGCACCACCATCTTTCATTTTGCTCTCGGCAGTGATGAGGGCAAAAAGGGGGAAAAAAATTATAGTAATAACATTGGTCCAGACCCTTCCAAAAATGTTGGTTTTGTTGTGCCCCTGGTCCACAAGTTTTCTTTTCCCACCCTTGGTGCCAGAAGGTATTCCCCATGCAGGTTTCTTTAAAAACAAAAAAAAGGGATGCCAAGAGCAGCTAGTGGTGAAAAAAAGTTCAAAAGTAGGGATCAACTGCGCCCCCTTGTGGAGCTTTGTCTAACACTCATCTATAGTAAGGCAGATGAATTCCTGGATGCACTTTCTGTACTGCTGCTCTGTAGGACTGTTGCTGGGATATTGACCTGGTTGTCCGAATGGTCCTTCTGCTTCTCTCATCTCCTCATTCATTCGAGCAAGTCGCAGCCTGTGGGAATAGCAGTTCTGATCAGCATGTGTTGTGCTAGCTGAAGACTTAAGAACAGTTAAAGCTGAACTCCAGGCTAAGCAAATATTGTCTCAATGCAAGAGGCATGTGTATTACTGGAATCTTTGTGTCCTATGTGTTTATTCTAGATCTGTGCAGTGAACTAAAATAAAACCTCTCCTTTGTGCAGCGGTGACCTTTTATCCAGAGCAGCCACTGCTGCTCTCTCTCCTTGTGCAGGATGACTGGTCTTGTCTCCGCCCTCTCCTGTAGTTGTTCTGCATTTAGCCTGTAGTGAGTGGAACTGTTGGGTCCCTCCCACAGCTTTACTCTCTGCACACAAAGTGGATTTATATCCATTATGGCTACTGGGGAACATGAAATGAAAGTTTTTGTGCCTGGAGCTCAGCTTTAATAACACACAGTAGTGAAAGAAATAGCTGGTGACAAAGTGTGGAAGCACATCAGTGGTGATAAATGGTAGGAGAGGAGGATAGTATATGAGGATACTTCTAATCCATAGCTCCAGGATGCAGATATTTAATTACCATGTATAAATGTACTCTATGCCAATTAAAAGATTTGCCAACTGAATGCTTTATTCCAAGAAATGTGCAAAGGATGAAGGGACATATGAAGCAAAAAAATAAACACTATTTTATCTCCAGTATTGTAATTTTTTTTTTCCTTCAAAGTAAAAGTGAGCCTCCTGGAGGCTCAGCCTCATGTGGACATTACCAAGGGTGGTCTATTTTCAGGAAGCTCTGTACCAAGGAATGCAAAATATAATCATAATAAACTTTAAGGGTGCATTCTCACCCAAATCGGAAAGAAAATCGCAAGTCAACGAAGAGTTCGCTGACTTGCAATTGTACCTTTCGATCCGTTGTGTATCCGTTTTACAATGGATACTGGCGGAAGGGCCATGAGAAAGAAATGGGCATGAATGGGGCTTGTTCTAACCGGATCCACTGCGTTATGCAAGTAGTACATGAGCAGTGTGTACTGGTCTCATTCGCACCCATTTATTTTTCAGAACAGAGAAAAAAGGTCACCAGCACTCCAAGTTGAAGGGACCGGACAGGTTCCGAAACGTTGTCACGCATGGTGATATGACCTGCAAGAATGAATAAAAGGATTTTGTTTTGAAGAAAACTTGGAGTGCTGGTGACCATTTTTTCTGTTTTGCAAGTATTTGGCAGTGCCATCCGCGGCCACTTCAGCACCGCCCCACATTATATGGGACTTCTCAGTCAGGAGTGCGGTGGGACTCTATTTGACTGCATTAATTTTTTCAGGGCCCTTACACTAGCATCAGTTGAAAAACTTATCACAACGCAATGGATCGCAACAGAATGGATCCAGTTTAAATGGGTCCTAAAGGTACAGTAAGCACTTCTTTTAAGAACTGTATTCAATCTTCCTAGAGTGGAGCAGAAGGGTGTTTTAACACCACCCAAAAAGCTGTTTGAAGCTTGCTAAATGCTTTGTAAATGCTAGCTTAATCTTATGGTTACATTGATGATTAGAAGCCATGATCCCAGTGTATGAGGCTTAATTTTGTCTGTGTGTATTAATTGTACATAACAGTCACAAAAGACCAGATGAAAATAGAACACTCACAAAGTGACAATATCCGCATTAGCTGCCTGCACAGATATACTGAGCGGATCTTGTCCATCTTCATCCACAGCATGTTGATTGGCTCCTCGTTTTAAGAACAAACACACTTGGCTGAACAGGAAACAAACACAAAACAATTAGTGCCGAGCAGATACACCAATAGTATACTGTAGTGTATATACATTTGTAAGATCTGTACTCTGGCTCCATAGCCCAGTACCTACCCAGTATGTCCCAGATACGTGGCGTGATGTATAGGTGCTCGACCTCGAACGTCTGTCTGGTTGACATCTGCACCATTCTGTAGAAGGAACTCGCAGGCTATCAATGATCCCTGAGTAAATACAATGTATATTTTTTATATACTGAGATTAAAAAGACACCAGAGTACAGCACGGTGCCACAAATTAGAAATTAGGGCTATCTAGGCATCTTTAAAGAAAACATGGAGGCTAACTACTCCTGAAAATGGGAAAAAAACAAGGGCTTCAGCTGTCATGCTGAAGCCCTTGTTTCAATGACCCGGAACAAGTATGCAAATAAGGACTTCAGACTTTCCTGATTTGCATACTTGTTCCTTTGTAGTGACTCAAAATGTATTAACACTAATAAATCAGTGTAACAGCCATTCAAATGGCATATAGTCGTTGATGGAGGTTGCAATGGATCCCCCATATTGCTCTTTGACTCAGAGTTTTACCATATATATGACACTGCCCCACAGAAATAATTTATTAATAATAACTGTAATTCTATAATTATATATATGTAATGTACAGTATATTTAATTTCTGCTGTTTTCTAATCTGCTTCCTAGAACAATAGTACCCATCATAACGAACCATCCCAGAAAACCTAGTCATCTTTTCCTTCCATGGCCTCTTGCTGCTTCATTTCACAAAGGGTCCAACCCTATTTAGGCTCTGTGTAGAATGCAGTTGGAGCACATACCGATGATATCACCCTCAAGTGACAGTGTTTGGGCCTGCCCTCTCAGGTCCAACCACTGCATGCTGGAGCAGCAGGTATTTGCGCTGGCTTCAACAGAGTGGCAAAGGAGCACAGGGAAAGTAGGTATGAGTGAGTTGGGGGATGTACTAGTAAGAGACTGTCACTGTAACCTGAAAGGTAATAATTGTAGGTTCTCTTTAAAAACGTCAGGAGTGGGGTTTATAAATTGTAGTATAAATGGAGGATATCAAATTATACTGGAATACTTATAATGGAATAGGACAATAATGGAAAGGCAGCCATCCATATAGATCAGACCCTGGGCATGCAGCCTGTGTCTCAGGACCACTAACTGGGTCTCACATCAAAGTTTTGATGTCCGCTTATGGTTATAAATTATATGGATTTGATGAGGCTCTCTTTTGAAGTCCCAAAACCATATAATTCCCAAGGAAATAACACCCTAAAATATGAGGACACAATGTGAAGAAGACTGAGTTCCTCGGGATCTTGCACCTCTCTTAGGCTGCTGACAAAAAGCAATTTGTATGCCGTCTTTCTTGCAGTACTGGGAAGACTGCCTTAGACAGAGCTAGAAGGGTTTCTGAAGATTATACTATGGTACCCAATGACATGTGGTAATGCCCATACACTTGAGATATGCTAATCATGCTTACCCCTATCACAGCCTGGATTAAAGGAGTTTTGCTTTCATCCTCATCATTCACCCAGTTGACATTAGCCCCATTGGCAAATGCTTCAGCCATGACAGGCAGGTTCCTGGCTCGAGATGCCTTGTACATTAACAAGCCAGGGTGCAACTCCCTCAGGTCTTCAGGGTCTGATGGCTCTTGTTCAGTCTCTCCTTCTCCGCTAGACTCTTCTGAGACCTCACATTCTGAATTTACAGGGAAGGGAAAGTTGTCTAAATCAAAAATATATTCCTATCTATTATCCTTCCAATACTTACAATCTGTTTGGATTTATTCAAATAGTAAAAGCATGAAAACGATTGAACGAAAAAAAGAAATACAGATCGTGTATCAGGTTCTCAGCCAATGAAACTCTACTTGGTCTTATAATCTCTACATGAACTGTCTTCAAAGCACCTAGAATATTCTTCCATTCAAGGTCATAAAAAGAAAAGTGTGAAAGGTCAGTCTGGCATAATATGAAATGTCAGTGTTAGGAAAAAAGCCATTTCATTTTGTAGACACTTTGATAAATGGGATTATCAATACTTTTGCAGCCTCAGAGTTATCCCATCACATAGAGGATAATTAGACATCCATTTGGGCCACATATCCCAATGGTGCCCCTACCAACAGTAAATATGAATGGCAAGTCCTATAATGACCTAAAATGGATTGTGGCAGAGCTGTAGTATATGTGGGATGGTGCTTGTAAAGAAGACAGGACATCAAATGCTGAGAGTTAAGCACATGTATGAAAAGGTGAAGAATGATTGACATTATCTTTGTCTTCAATTCTGCTGCTGTGACAGTGAAGCATGTACATGTATGACATTTATGTATTGATGTTTGCTTTCACATTGACATATCTGCTTCCCGCTACACGCTTGCATCTTCGGTCAACAGTCATCAATGAGTCTATCGAACTGTGCAGTTACATCAGGAAACTGCATAAACATAATGTTATGGCTTTGTAGAGATAAGAGATTCTTTGTATCCTGTATTAAAGTTCTACTGTGAGTGGCTAATTGTAAAGGATCTGCACTGGCTTTACTCTGGCTCACTAAGCTTTACACAAACATGAACTTTGCCTTATGTATTTGACTTTATGCTTTCTATCAATGTGGTATATTGTACCACATTTCACATGCGCCGAGGAGGGTATCTCCAATAGGGCATCTTGAAGATCTGTATGAGTTGGCCTTTTTCAGTCAGTTCTAACGGAAAATCTCACACTTTCATAAATCTCACTACCAATAACTGGTGGTATACTGTAGTTTAGTTATTCCATTATTGCTTCATTTTTTTAATGATAAAAAAACAGTGCAAATGGAAACAAATATATTTTCTAAGGAGTAGTAACTGCAGTGGAGATATTTACCTTCCTCTGTGACACTGTCCACTGCCGAGCCAAACACCAAGACATCGTTGCTTCCGTCTGTGCTTCCTCCAAGGCCGCTGTCACTGCTCAGACCTGCGGGGCCAACAAAAAAAATACCAAACACATGTTAAAATAAAGTAGACTGCAGAAATGTATTTTGGACTTCAGAGGTACTACAATGAAAAACCATGATATACCTAAAATGCTAACTGTACCTTACCAACAAAAAGCATCCCTCACCCTCACCATCCTTATTAAAACACCCAATAGAATACCAGACCTCATATGCAGGTTTACTACTTTTCTAATAGGTTATAGCCCAAGTAGGGCTAGTGGGATTCTGCCTTGGCTCTAATATAGCTTGTATGCATAGAGCCATTGTGTCCATCACAGCTGGGCCTTTGCAAACATGTAAATATTTATGCTTAAAGGTATTCTAATGGTACAAGTTTATGTATGAAAGATTTATATATGCCCTCTTATGAAGCATGATGTACTCTGAAGATGACACCACAGCCCCTTTATCTCTAAAATCTCTGCAATACATCTGCGTTCCGACTCAGAAATGCTGCAAGTAGAGAAATATGAGTTCCTAACTTTCTCTTTTAAACTGACAACTTTGCCTCTGCTGTACTAAAATCCCAACCAGCATTGTCAGCCCTGCCCAGTTGTCTGCTCCAGGACCACAGAACATCTACCCCTCACCTCCTCTCCATAACATGCCTGTCTACTGACTGCCTACAATTATTTCTTAAGTCTACAAGCAAATATTGTGCAATGTTCAAAAACATTAGTCTGATTTTAATGTATACAGGACCCAATTAGAGTCCAATTAGAAACATTACCTATTTGGTACACACAATGTAAGTTATATTACTTGCTTAGTTGTGCCCACTGCTACTGTGCAACCATAAATACAATAACAATTTTGCCACATATGCACAATTGTTGTATTATGTGAAGAGATCTGTGGCAAGAGTGACAGTATAAGCATATTGCAGAGTTAAAGGCACATAAATCATTCAGCTGCTACAGTTACAAACTGTACATTGCTCCAGATTCATATTGGGTTAATACATTTCCAAATGAGCTCACTTGGGTAGAAAGACAAAAGCTAATTTATAACAATTATACTGCTAAAGCTGAACTCCAGGCAAAGAGCTGTTTACCTGTCAAAGGTATGTGTGTTCATCTAGTTCTGAGATTTATACAGGCCATTACACAGTACAGCTCTCTATGGCAGGGCAGGAGACCTGACTTTTTGCCGCTGCAGTTATGTAATACTTAGAGGTCTTGTCCCTCCCCCAGCCTGTGACTGGATAGTGATTGGCTCATTTTCTCTGACAATCTGCTCATGCCTACTATCAGCATGTTCTTTGTAAGCACAACTAACTGATTGTCTCACAGTGCTGCTTTTCCCACTCACAGTCTGCTGTACAGGTGATTGCAAAAGGCTGTTAACAGGTCAAATTCAGGTACTTACACTGCTTGCATGTATTACAAATACATTTATTGATGCATTATTGAATGCAAGTATACAGTAGATGCCTGAACTTCAGATTTAATCTCATTGCAGAATACACTGTGCATATTTACTATAGTGCAAGTTTCAGCTAACATTTTAAAACATTAAGCGTAAAAACCAATTTGCATTTCTGTCAGACAGAATTGACAGCTTATATTGGAATGGATCTACAGTTAGTTTTGAGTTAGTAAATCTCATCATGCATCATGATGAATGAGAACCTGTCAAGTATAGTACACAAATAATGAGACAATGCAAGTAAACCTGAACGACTATGCAATCAGATAGGCTCATCGTCAAAAGATGGACAATGCTCTTCATCATTGTCCCCAGCTCTCTTGCTCTTCATCATTGTCCCCAGCTCTCTTGCCCTTCATCATTGTCCACAGCTCTCTTGCCCTTCATCAGTTTCCCCAGCTCTCTTGCTCTTCAACATTTTCCCCAGCACTCTTGCCCTTCATCATTTTCCCCAGCTCTCTTGCTCTTCAACATTTTCCCCAGCACTCTTGCCCTTCATCATTTTCCCCAGCTCTCTTGCTCTTCAACATTTTCCCCAGCACTCTTGCCCTTCATCATTTTCCCCAGCTCTCTTGCTCTTCATCATTTTCCCCAGCTCTCTTGCCCTTCATCATTTTCCCCAGCTCTCTTGCTCTTCATCATTTTCCCCAGCTCTCTTGCCCTTCATCATTTTCCCCAGCTCTCTTGCCCTTCATCATTTTCCCCAGCTCTCTTGCTCTTCATCATATTTCCTAGCTCTCTTGCTCTTCATCATATTTCTTAGCTCTCTTACTCTTCATCATGTTCCCCAGCTCACTTGTTTGTTTTTTTCTACTAATCTATATATAATCTTCTCTTTACAATCTATCCTCATTATTCTATCTTCATGTTGAAACACATTTTTACTATTGCAAAGCAAATGATATTTAAATCATATGATGCATATGTTACATTTGTACAATGTACCACAGCTCTTCTTTGCATACAGTAATCAGTCCTTATAAACCTTTCATACTAAAAGGAGAAAGTTTAAAAATAAATACATTGCATTTTCTTTCTCAGGTGGAAAATGGCCGACTTTTCTTGCATTCGGCCACATTAAAACCTTTATATCGTAATTCTAAGGAATTAACAATTACTATTTTTGTAGGTATGTCTTTAGTGACTTTCTCTTGTCGCCGACCTTACCTCCATCCGGGAGGAACGGCATAGCGCTCCCACCGGGCTCAGCGCCACTGCCAGTCCATGGTGCAGCTGGCAGGGGGTGCTGCGCTGGAAGCTGGTTGGCACCTAAGAGGAAGGTGATGGCATAGTCAATGAAATAGTACGGTCTTACATCTACTAGTATTATCATGATGATGGAACTACACATGCAATCGCTAATGAAGTGAGATCTTAGGGTTCAAGGCATTTTGACCACACAACAACAAACAGAAGAGGTTTTAAGAATGGATAAGTCTGCATCCAATGTTCAAAATCCAACTACGGTGCTTAAAAATTGAAAAAGAATATTATTATAGTTTTAATCCTCTTAAATTAAGAATTTATTTTATACATGGCTTGTGCTCTAGCTCTGGAATGTATCCAGTAGTGATTGGTAGAAATTAACATATACATGTTATAAAAAAAATAAACACCTGTATCATGCGTAGCTCTACTAAACTATGCTAACGTAAGGTTTTATGGTAAAGTTCTACTACCAGAACATGGGAGTTCAAAAATATTTTTAATATACAGGAAGAATTGCATGATTCATTACTGTCCATATCTTGTTGCTGATTTTCAAAGAGATAAAACTTTGAAGGGAATCTCTCTGAGCTCCATGTATCCTTGCTTACAGCTAAGCTTTCTACCAAAACAGGTACAAGTTGTCCTTCGACAACTAATTCCACAATGAAAGAGGTAGCACAGCTTTTTTTTCTGTTCTGCTTCACAAATGGAAACATTGTGCATTATGAACTATATGACAGCCATTCACAAAACTACAAAGTAAAGACCGTTAGAGTAAGGCATAGGTTAAACTAATTGCACCCCAGACATCAATGCCTGGGGATCACAATTTCATCAGAGAATTTTAAAGCAAGACACATCTGCATGTTGCTGAATAATTTACGACAAACTAGAGCAAAGAAAACCAAAGAAAAAATTGATCTCTTTCCCACAGCTACCAATCATGCAATGATTTGAGCTGACTTGATTGACTGCTAAGGGAAAAAATTCATTATCTGAGAGTCATCTGTTATCCACATCTTCAAGAGCAAAGAACGAGCTGATAAATGTACCAACAAGGCACAAGTAATGAATAGTCTCATATATGTCAGGCAGTGCAGCCAAGCAGTGGACTGCAGCATGCATAAAAATGCACAACTTTTGTTTAGCAGAGGTGCATTGCAGCACAGCGGTGTTCTTTATAAGAATAAGGGTGGCAAAGGACAACATATACGCCAACATACAACAATGCCATGGGTGTCACCAGAAGTGAGAGAATGAGCAGTAAAACCTGTCTAAGGATTTAAGCCTTCCCAAATAAAACCAAAAAAAAAAAAAAAAAATTTGGGAAGAACCACTTTAAAGGTTATCTGTACTTTTAAAACAGGTTCGCTTTTTAATTTATATAGGGATACCACACGACTTTGCAAATATATTTGCCGCACATTGCATTTTTTATAACAGGAGTTGATTTGCTAAAGCAGTACAGGCTCCTTCCCACGTGAGCACAGGGTTACCTTATTTAGGAAGGTTCCCTTTGCAAAGAAAACATAAATCTCAATGTGTTCAGTGTCACAAGTCATACTATATATGATGATTTCCAAACTGCACTACACTATGTAATCAGTGGAGATCACAAAGTTCTAAAAGCAAGAAGCTGGTCTGTAAGGTTAGCTAAGGAGTAGAGGGTACATGTCTCCACACCTGGACAAGTAAGCCAAAATGGTTTTTTTTTTTCCACAATTGCTTGTCTTGAATTACATGGAATGGGCAGCTTAATGAGTGTCTGATTAGTGTCCCATAATTATGAATAATAGTTTATTTACTATACAAAAACTGCTGCTCGTACTTAGCAGCATACTTTTAGCTCATATTCGGCATACTGAGATAAGGGGGTATGACTACAGACATTCAAAAGAAAAAAACCTCTGTCATTCAGTGCTTTAATTACCCAATATCATCTGTTGAAGCCAATACTATTGAAAGCAATTTTTTTTTAAATTAACCCGTTTGCTGTTGGTGCTGGAGCAATGCTGAGCTGGAAGCCATAGCAACTGAAGGGTGCCAAGCTGGTTCAGTGATCAGAGATTCAGCCACTTCTACAAATTACATTCCGCAAACATTTGTATAAGCATGGATTTAAAATCTCTCCCCCCGACAAGATATGTGTTGTGAGCATAAAATCCATCATACATCATCCTAATGCTTTCTCCTGCACTTATAAAATGGGGCGCATCTAGTAAAGTCCAGAGATATAGACTGGTGTCCTAAAAAATAAGGGCTACATTTAGAGTTGGGCATCCTCAGAAAAAAATTCAGAGGTGGGTGTCCTCAGAAAAATGGTCAGACTCAGAGGTGGGAGTCATTAGAAATAAGAGCCACATCCAGAGGTGAGAGTCATTAGAAATAAGTGCCACATCCAGAGGTGGGAGTCATTAGCAATAAGTGCCACATCCAGAGGTGGGAGTCCTTAGCAATAAGAGCCACATCCAGAGGTGGGAGTCATGAAAAAAGAGGGGCATACTCAGAGATCGGTGTGCTCAGAAAAACTAACAACATCTTCTGGGTGAATTATATAAGTAATAGTTTAACTGAATCGTACACGTTATTCCATTGTTATTATTTGATGCGCACACACACGCGCTTCAAATCCTATACTAGTTTCAGTTACATAGCCTATAAATTCTACAAAACTACTACTCCCACTCTTCTGTCACTTGCATTTGCACTACACTAGTGTCCTCCAATAGATTAATAATTGAGAAAACACTATTATGTTAGCTTATCTTCATTTTTTTAATTTGCATACCATTATAAAAAGCTGAACGTCAGACAAAAAGCTAAATACACCATTAGAATACATATATGAAAGCTGCTAAAATTGATATTCCAGTCCTCTCAGTTCTGAGTTTTACCCAGCCCTGTAAGACACCACAGCCAGCCTGGAGACCTAACTTTTCTCTGCTGTAGTTAACCAATACAGCTAGGCCACCTCGCTGCCTCCAGCCTTGATTGCATTCTAAATGTTTGCTACTCTTATAACTTATTTTTATCCTACATTTCAATTAGGGCTGTGCAAATTAACGATTCATTTCTCGATTAATCGTGAATTTTTTTGATCGATTACAAATTTTTTAAATCTTTCTGCATGAGCGCCAGCCAAGGCATTGGCCTATACACATACAGCACAGCAATGAAGTAATAAAATGAACTAGGATCACCCTAATCCAGCACGTTATTATTCTGAGTTGGCCCACTCAAGCGGCGGCCATATTGAGTGGGGCATGTGAGATTAATAACGTACTGGATTAGTGTGATCCTAGCTCATTTTATTACTTAATTGCTGTGCTGTATGTGTATAGGCCAATGTAGTTGGATCTGTATGTGCGTTATAATTAATCGAAATTAATCGATTAAAAAAAAATTCGATTAATCGAACACGAAAATTTTAATCAGTAACAGCCCTAATTTCAATATTTATCATCACTTTTCTATCATTGCTTGCTCTGATTCTATTACTCTTACTAAATGCCCCTTCTTTTTATCCAAATATTCCAAATATTTTTGTAACAACATATCTGTGTGTAATAAGGTGGAGAGATTTTCTCACAGTGCATATTCCTGACGGTCATATAATGAAGATGGAGATTGTGGATGGTGGAAAGCAGTAATGTATACTTACTGCGTGGCCCGGAACCCGTGTCGAAGTAAGAGAAGAGGGAGTCTAACTCATCCGGACAGAATAAGGAATCTCGACGGAACTTCCTCTCAATCTTTGCAGCTGAAAACAGAAGATCATACAGATAGTAGCACATGCAATAACGTCTACAAAGTTATTGTAAATCATAAATATTAGATTTCACGGCTTAAACTAAAACATTACCTGTCACATTCATAGCACAACATTACCACTGTCCATACACCCAATGTAGCCATGCGTGAGTTGGGAAACTTTACTGTATTACCCAAGAGATTAGGGAAGATCCTACAGTTGTCCTTGCTATGACCTACACAGTGGCATACCTTAAAGAGAATTGGTCAGTTTGCCCATCCAGCAGTGTGGCAGTGCATTAAAGGACTGGGTCCCCCCTTAGCTCACACTTTTTCAAACTGTAGTTTCAGACTGTATTTACAAGTCTTGGTACTGGAGAATCAACCCAAGTATAACTATACTACAATAGCTGGAGAGCTACCTTTAACTTTTCAAAGCCATACCTGAGGACAGCATGGCGGGAGATGTGTTTCCTCCTTCATGCCTGTATTTCCGCCTCGCTGAGGGAGCTTTGATGGAGCTGTTATTCCGCTGACACTTCTTCACACTCCACCTCTGGGAAGACTTCCTGTCATTTTCTACTTCTACACTGCCCAGCCTCTTCAGGAACTTTTTCTCCACATACTTTGCTTTTATCCAGATCTCTTTGTTCTGTCTGATAAAAAAATGCAATTAAAGAGCTAGACTTACCAAAATGTGGGGAAGTTCAACATTAAAGAAGATTTTCAAAATATCTAAAATGGCCACATAACACAACATCATAAAAATTTAAGAACTACAATAGTACTTCAGGGAAAAAATGTTGGCTATGGGAACTTTATTCCCATAATATGGAGATGTATGAGGAAAACTGGAATGTGTTTTGGCGTATCCATTTCCCATGACTCTTCATTCAGTCCAGGTTCCCATATAAATCTCTGTTATGCTCTAAGTCACAAGTAAGTCTTCTCCGTCTTATTTTTCTCTGTGACTGTAGAAAATAGATCAAGTAAAGCATGAAAAATAAAAAAATCAATAAGAGTAACAACAGAATAGCTGTAAAGACTGTTTGACTTTCCTGAGAAACCTTAGAAAATGATAAAATGATCAGGCATTATATAGTCTGACAAAGTCAGAGAAAATTAGTAACACATATTCATGTGGACTACCTTTGGCCCTGTCCACAGGTGGTACCTGCCATAGCAATGACAAGAATCCTATTGACCTCTGGTGTTAAAGCCAAGCAGAACGACATCAGCACATCTCTCAACTGCCCAAAGCAGGTTCTTGGGTGCTACATACCACAACTAGCATCCAAGATCATACCAAAGCTGTTATTCCACTCGTCACATCTACCGTAATGGTGGTACAAATGTAAACAACATTCACCAGTACTTATGTTCCTAAGCCCAATAAAGATGCTTTAAGATGTCCATAGTAGAGGTACCCTGTATGGTTATGTGGAGTCATAATCCATAAAGGCAAGAGTGATTGTGCATTCTGATGCTGGTTGCTGTGCTCCATAATTGTATTGTGATGGTAATTTCTGTACTGTGGACTAGCAATTTGCCAATATGGCTGGAACCATCCAACATCGCCTAAGGTACCCCCGCCAGGGACCAGCTCACACATAGCAGGCAAAAGGCTCAATTTACAAAACGTTGCACAAGCCTAAGGCGATTGTGATTTCAAATCTTGTTGGCCTGAAGAGTCCTGTGTTCTGCTCCATTCATTGTACACATTCCAGAATTCTCACTTAGAAGAGTCAATACATACATTCTTGGCAATGCTCAAACCCATCCTCCTGGCACCCACAATCACTTTCTTTAGTATGTTAGCCCAAATACAGCCACAATGTTTTATTTTGATAAAGGAGTTGAGAAAGGTTAGAGCTTATGTCAAGTTTTCTATTTTATTGCTGTCCCCTACTGAGATTTCCCCTCACTCCCTGTCAGGACAGGAGATAGGAAATCTCTCCAACAGGTGTCTCAGAGACAGGAAGTGAAGGAAAACCTCCCTAGTGGGGTCAAAGACTGAAATACAAATCTGAGAGAAATGTTGATTTTTCTTTACTGTATCCAAAACTAAGAAAAATTGGCTGCAGTTAGGCTTTAAATCCATTTTGGTATTCTATCCGTATGCACAACAGATGTAAATGGAATGTCTATTGCAAGTCCCTCTTTAAATAACTCCACTTATACAAATGGAAAGAGTGGGTTAACGTCTGCTGCAGAGTTTCCATTTCTCTGGCCACTGATGGCATTTTTAAAAGAATCATATATTACATACCGAGGACATCCAGCAGTTGGTTTTTTCAGTCCTAACTGTTCACATTTTGCCTCATAGATCTGGTTTATGGTGCTGTTTCCCAGCTCACACATCAGCTAATGAAAAGTCAGAGAGAGAAAAACAAATACGGTAAGGTTACTTCTGTACTGACATTAACTTGCTACCGTTACAAAGAATGTGCTTCACCTACCTTTAGTAACTCTGGTTCCCAAGAATCCAACGTAAGCGAACGTACTTTAGAACAATGCACGCCAAGACTCCTACAAAACACACAAGTTATACATGCTGGTGAAATTCCACTGCACACCGACAAAGGTATAGTCAATGAAACATTGCATAACATCCCCGAAGAATCCTATGACTTAATAAATGCTAAGCTACCAAGACTTAATACCCAGTGCTGGACAAATTAAACATGGAAAAGATTTCTACACATTAAAATGTACAGGGCACTCAAAAGTGCTTTTTTTAAAAATAAATGGTTCTTAAACGGTTAAGTCAGCCCCTGGCTTCATATATGTCTTGGATACTCCAACTTCCAACAGCAACACTTCCCTGTCATAAAACCCAACTCTGTTCCTGTCCACCTGGGAGTTTTGAGTGTCACTGTCCACCTTTGTATATTTAGGAACTTTCTCTTTTATTCTCCTTAACAAAAAGGTAATAAAGGATCCAACAGGGAGAATAAAACCCCTATAACGAGCACAGCAAACCCATATGAAAAAATGTCAGGTTGTTTACCTCTCTAGCACCTACTGAAATATCTGATTCGAGTGAACTGACCCTTCGAATAAAATTTTAGGCCACAGAATGGTGTTGGAAAATCTTTGTGAAGACAGAACACGAAGTGCACATGCAGTTATCTTCAGCATGTACTGCTGACCTCAGGATGTATGAATATGCATCTTCCTATACCATCTACAATAGTTTATGTTAGTGGTTCCTCTAAGTGGAGGGAGGATGGTTAGGATTGGCTATCTTTCTAAACTTTAAATGACCTGAAGCTGAATAACCATTGCTTATTTTGCCGCTCTGCTCTTGAATTGGAGCTTACACAAGGCTAGGGACTCTCCACACCACCACATGGCATTACGAGGCCAATCACGAAGCACTATTGCTGTCACATGGGGTGAGTTACAAACTTCTCCATACTGTGAAGTACTAGGAATGGGAGAGATGAAAAGACAAGTACAGTATGTGCTGCTGGAGAGGGAGCATTAAAGTAAGGGCAATGCACAGGTTTGCTTTAATAATAGTGGATTTAGGATACTTACAAGGGGAAAGTGGTTTTTTTTTAACAAATTAATCCTAGGTACACATGGGGAATCCCATTACTTTGTGAAAACCCTGTTAATCTGATTATGGTTCTCCCTCAAAAATGATGTACGAATTTGTACCTGTGTATCCCTGAGCACTCAATGCAAAGTGTGATGCCTAAATTGATACTGGCCCACCGGGGGTCTGTCTGGCCACAGTCACAGCATTGGTAATTCCCGGCGATACTCTGTACCCGCTGAAGTATGCTTTCTCCCTTAATGTTGCGTTCCCGTAAGTCACTGGCAGAGTCAATGCTGCTTGTGGATGGGGATGCTGTCCGGTCAAGCCTCTAAATGTAAAAAAAAGGAAAGTTTTGAAACATGAATCTACCAGGAATTCTAGATCTAACAGAGCAAATATCACACTGAAAGCTAATAACACTGAATGGAGTTTATTAAAGCTTTAGTTCTCATCTGCAAGCAGACATGAAAAGGTGGCTACGATGGGGCTACCTAAAACTCTGCAAGGCAGCATAGCCCCCCTAAAAACGGACAGGCTGAATTTAGATGAATGGAAGGCTGTTAAAGGTAAATAAACAGGACACATACAAAGCAGGTCAAACACCGCCTCTGAACTGCCATGTGTACTGCTCAATTAAAAATCTATAGGATTTTGCTGACCTGCGTTTGAAGTGCATTTCTAATGTACCTCTAATGCAGGAAAACAACTCCCATTGACAAGAGCCCTTAATTGGACTTTCTCAATTGCAATTCACACTTTAATATTGTTGCAAGGAAAAGTGATCAGAACACAAGCCCTACATTTTCAATGCCACAGAGACACTTTGAAAAGCTGTAATCTAAGCATCTAGAATGAGCACAGATGTCAAACAGCACACTTTGATGAAACCATACGAAGAGGAAATAATTAGGAAATACAACTACAATTACAAAATACAACTCGCATAGCATATTATCTACAGAGTGACATATATTTGAAATGTCTTTTACAGAAGTTTAATTGATGTGGAGCTTTAAACTTTTTTAGGCAACAAGCAATGGAAGACTCCTCACCTCTATGTAGTAGTTATCTGGTGTTTCTCTGTAGGCTGAGGCAATACTAGCCTGCACTGCTTGGATCCAGGCTTGTCTGAGCTTCTCCGAGTCTGCCTGAAGCATGCAACTCCTGGGGAAAGCAGGACATCGGCATTAAAACCACTGGCTTATCAACAGTAACTTGTAATTAAATGAAAGAACAATCCTATATTGCAGTACATTTCATGGCAATTATTATTTTTTGGTGATTGTGTCCCCATCGGGGAGATATCACCCCAACAAGTGTCCCCAGCTGAAGACTCTATTCCTGTTCCACTGAAAACTCAAAATTCTCCCCTTAGTTTTAGTCACAATGACTTTCCTGGCTGTGGAAATGACTTTCCACAGACAGGACATAGACAGCAATAAAAAGTGAAGAGGGTTGCCCACTCTATTCAAAACTGAAAAGTTTGGCTTTAGATACGTTTTAAGAACTCACACTGGACTGTGGTACACTGAAACCTCAAAGGGAATAATGATCCCCCCAGCTGCAGCATGAGGAAACAGACTTCATGGTAGTGAGTGGAAGATGTCATTGCTGGAGTCCCAAAATATATAAGATGTCAGAGGGTGATTTAACTAAGCAGTATCTAAAGACAAAAAGTCCCTTTAAAGGGTTACTATAGTAGCTCAGAGAATCATTGGTGTTCAGCTTCCTACTTTGGAGGACATGTATCATGCATGTCGTGTCAAAAAGGGCATTAAATATAGTGAAGGATCCTTCTCATCCCTGTCATTGCCCGATTACCCTCCCACCACTCTGGGAGGCATTATAGGACAATGAAAGCCGAATGGTTAGGCTAAGGAATAGTTTTTATCCTAGCATGGTGGTACGGCTGAATCAATCACTACATAACTAGGAGTAACTGGTTAGATGGAATCATACATAGACCCTTTTTTTTATATAGGTTTACTTAATTATTTATGTGTACATACGGTTTTATTATTAACGGTGTTAAATATTTAATGCACCATTCAGGGAATGCAAATGGAAATTTCGTTGTTAGATTTTAAACAATGACAATAAACTCCTATTATTACTTATTATCCACCCATAGTCAAATAGAATATCAGGTACAGAGCCGCAGTGATTACCGTGACTCAGATCGGGGTTCTAAAAGCTATTTTCTTTATGGCAGCTGCTAGGGGCAATGGAAGGCCTTGGTGGATTTATACTTTAAAGCAGAACTCCGGGCAAATCAAATATTAACCCTTGCAGTCGGGCTACCCCCGCACTGCAATGGTTAAGTGCTTTTTTGTCTAGGGAGCTAAAATGACAAAGCAATACTTACCCCCAACCATGATCCTGGCTGGCTCCTACACTGCTCCCTTCAGCCGGTGTCTTCCTCCGCTCCAGTGATAGAACATGATGACTCGCTAGACTTTAGACCACTGGAGCAAACGGGGAGTGAGGCTGATAGGACTGGTCTAAAAGCAAGCCGGGATCGTGGTTCAGATGAGTATAGCTTTGCTATCTTAGCTTCCTAGACACAACGAGTCTTGTAATGCCTCATAAAACTTGTAGTTCCACAACAGCAGGAGTCCAGTGGTTTCCTATCCCTGATTTAGAGTACTGGTTAAAGCACTTTGGTTAAAACTTGCAGGCAGTGAGGAAAGATTGGAAGAATCCCTCTGCTCTTTTTTTTACATATGGGTTTCTACATTGGATATAAATGATCATGTGCTGTCATGTCAAAATCTAAAATACATAATTGTTTTCCACTAGGTGGTGACTACAGTATGCATGCGTGCAACACAGATGGACAATGCAGCTATGGAGGAAGTGCACTGGATGAGCTGGACTTTTATTCAATCAGGCCTTAGCAGGCAGCTCCCTCCAGATGGTTTTAATGCATTTCTGAAAGGCCAAAAGGCAATTACGCTGTAAAGGTTGAGGAGTTGGAGAATGTGAAGCAGATGCACCCCGACATACTCGTTATTGATATTTTAATGTGCACAGAAGCCAGCAGGCTCTAGGAATAACATCTGTGAGCAGGGGCCCAGACAAGGGATTTATAGGGTGAATCATAGCAAAGCTCTGGGGTTCATGACCTGGTTTAAATCTGCAATTCCTTTGCTACTGTGAATGCCTAGAGTGTTCCAACAATGCCGAGTTCTTCCATTAATGATCAGAGCGCAGATCACCTTGTGGTGTAACAGGAACTGATGATCACTGCTGTGTGAGAGACATTGTAAAAAGAATGCTAAGAACCCAAAAATGATACAGCTTAACCCAGCAGGGCATGGAAGAGTATGCAATAATGGATACTACAAGGTCAGGTTTGAGGTGCCTACAGACATCAAAGAACATCCACCCAATCCAGCCATTTACTGTCAGAAACCTTCATATGTCTGTATGCCTTCTAACATGCCTCGTGGCCAAACCAGCTCAGATAGGGTGAGGGGGGAACAATAAGCTGGGATGGAGCTTTTCAGGCAATTGATGGTTGTATCTCATTGTAGGCTGATGTCTACAGTGCTCCCCATTCTCAAGAAGAAGTATTCAGATCAGAAAATTTTGTGTAAAATTAAAATAAATCCTTATCTGCATTCTTGCTCTGGGTCAGGGACTTGAAGCCAGAGTATCAGTATGATGCAACCAGCATTTGCAGAAAGAAATGGCAGCTTGTATGTTTCTCTTAGGAAAAGTTTCAGTGCTGTTCCTTAGGTGATAGAGGAAAATGCCCCCCCGAGTAGGGGGTAATTGATGTATAGCTCAATCTCTGTACACACTGAAAGCATTCCTTCATCGCACTTACTTTGTGGGTGAGACGACTTCAAAGCAAAACCTCCTTTCTATATCTTCACAGGGCTTCACCGTACACAGTCTAAGGTCCTCCACCACCACCGTCAGGACATCCTGCCAGGAAAGCAGGTAGGGATAAGCTTTCCAAGGTTCTTAGGGAACATAGTATTGTACTACATGCCAACTAGGCTTTCCTCCTTTTCTATACAACAATAGTGAATCTGATTGTTAGCTTAAAAGGCAACATGGCTTGGACACCACACCCTATAATAGCTGTAAAAACACTTCAGGTTGGTTACAACTAAGTAAGTTCTGTTCTCTGCAAAAATCTAATGGAAAGACAGGCACACGTGCAGAGGTAGAGTACTGCCCTGCCTAGGATAGAAGTCTGCCCTGCCAGGGATAGAAGACTGCCCTCCCAAGGATAGGAGACTGCCCTGCCAAGGATAGGAGACTGCCCTGCCAAGGATAGGAGACTGCCCTGCCAAGGATAGGAGACTGCCCTGCCAAGGATAGAAGACTAGACTGTCCCCATCCCCTGTCCACACTTGCCACCTGCCCTCGAGTGTTATCATTACTGTATGGCAAATCTTCTTTATCCCATGCATATATAGAGGACATTTTTTGTTGGATTAATTAGTAGTTTAGTGATTAAACTGACAATGGTGCCCTTCAGGGACTGGATGCAAGAAATGGAAACAAAGAGAGAGCCCCCTTGGTGTTCAATCTAGAAAGATGAGATTTGAATATACAAAGGAAAGGATATAAAATATTTATAAGAAGATTTTACATACCTTCAGTTTCTTCTGGTAAACAAGCTGACTGTTTTGTATAGAAAACCATCTCCTGTGAACAATAGAAGAATGTCAGTGATAATCTGCAGACATTCACTGCAAAAGTCAAATCTAGAGATGAGAATGGTGTAAAAGCCACTGAATAGTAACCCAGTGTGACTAATCTTCACTATGGCCAGGCTTCATGTGTCCTCCCAAAAAAACTTGTAATGTCCATTCTGTTGAACAGGCCCAAACCACCTGGTAGACAAATTTAAGTTAAAGTGCATTTGTCATGAGAGAAAATGTAGGCTACCGTTGCTTATTCCTATGGGGGCAGAGGAATGG
>NW_017307494.1:218929-243007 GCF_000935625.1 Nanorana parkeri | reverse complement strand
CATTTCTACTGCTGGCCAGAATGGAGTTAATAATATGAAACTCAGACACAAAGGAGAACATGCAGTGGTTCTCAACCTGTGGGTGGCGACCCAAAAGTGGGTCACAAACCACAGTTGAGGGTCGCCACATATGTTGTGCTGCGCTAGGTGAGAGGCTCTTCAGCTGCCTCCTAGCGCAGCAATGTCAGTTCTCTGGCCTCGCCACTAGATGGCACTGCAGCGGCCAGGGAAGATCAGAGTGAGGAGAGTGGGCGGGCTTAACACATCATGCTATGCTTTGTGTCGGGATGTGGCAGGAGTGAGGGAAGGTGCTCTTTTGTAGAAGAATGTCCACTATAGCTTTGTGTGTAAATACAGCACACTACATGGCACTGGCCACCAGGGATCCCACACAGCCCACCAGAGAACCAGCGGATACAGTATACTAGTATATTGGTGCATCCCTAAAATTTACCATTGGGGGTCACCACAACTTGGCAAATGTGACCAAGGGGTCCCTGCCCTAGAAAGGTTCAGAAGCACTGCTCTAGGGTAAAGTAGTTGCTGCATCAAATTCTATCTCACATAGAAGGCTATGTAGGACAGTATGTGTGCTATAGCCTTTTACGAAGCACAAAGATGGGCATTATACAGCCTCTTGGTTCACTGAATGGATGTTAAAGTACAAGTGTAGATGCCGTTGTTGACCTACTTCTGAAAATGCCAGTTACCTGGAAATCTACATTTTTTAAATCACTGATCCAGAATAAGCAGAAAGTAAAGTCAGAGCAAAGTCTGACTTCCTGATGTGTAGTCTTGGTGCAGCACAGTGATACAAAAAGTACTGAAGCCATCGGGTGGGTATGAAATCCAGGCAACTACCAATTTAAGAGATCAGTCAATAGCAAAATCATTCCTTTGGCTATACTTACATCACTACCCAAAGAACAACTCAGACAGAGAAGCAGGGTGCTGCCTGGATCCTCAATGTGATTGGGCAAAAATGGTTACAAAAAATGTAACTGCACTCTCTACTCACCGGTTCCATGTTTTGAATGCATTGCTCGCCCTTTTGAAAAGGTAACCCTCCATCACCACCCCATTTGGGGCATCAATATTAAATTCTGCCTTTGAGTCATCATAGGAGAAATCCTGCACAATACAAAATATCAGATTACCAATATATCTAACTGACACATACCTTTTAAAGGGTCAGTCCACCCAAAAGTTATAGTTCAGTGTTTGGTAAAAAAATCAGCCGACAATTTATTTTCTCTCTCAAGGATACTGTTGGTCTTTGATCTTGAGTTCCAAAATCTGCACACCCACTGTGATCATTTTAAGGGGCTCCCATTCTCTGTGCTGAATGTTTTCAGTTTATATTATGAATAATGTAAAGGGAAGAGCTGGAACACAGAAAGGTGAGCCAGGACACCCAAAGCTCCAAAGTGGATGGGAACCAAGTCAGGAATCTGGCAGGGAGATATACCTGTTCCAATATCCAAGATGTACAAGAAGCCAGGAGCTGACCCACAAGGCTCCAACTATAATACATTTTACTTTTGGGTGGACTAAATTTTAATAGAGTAAACAAGCAATAATACAAATATAATTAACAAGCATTGAACTAGGAGCTGTTGAAATCTCTCACCGATCTCACCATGTTTAGGGTCGGTTCACACCATAAACAGTGCGTTCCAGAGCGGTCAGCCTCTGGAATGCACTGTATCGCATTCCGGCCGGCTTCCTGTGTTCTGGTGCGGGAGGGGGGCGGGACCTTGCGTCAAAGTTAATGGCACCGCAGCCACACCCTCCCGCACCCCCCAGTGTGATCGCCCGCACCAGATTGCGTGGCACACCATTATTTTTGCAGATCACACTGGACCAGAATGCAGGCACTGATGTGCTATGCGTTCTGGTGCGGATGATTGCACTGTGGGCAGGGGGGGCTTAGCTGCGGTGCCATTGCCTTCAACACACTGCCACACCCCTCCCACCCCTGAATGCAGAAAACCAGCCAGAATGCAATGCAGTGCATTCCAGAGGCTGACCGCTCTGGAACGCACTGTATATTGTGTGAACCGGCCCCTAATGTTACAGGTAAACTTAACCTGTAAGGCTTTTTTCCTTTGTTGCCTGGTGATCCTGCCAGTAACACACTTCCTGCCCTAAAGTGAGGCTGCTCTCCTGCTGTGGACTACAAACACCTCCTGCTCCCCTCATCTACAATAAATAGGTAGAAAGGGTTGTGTAGTTCCCAGAAGGGAGCTTGAAAAGCTGATAACATTGTTTGTGATTTCAAATCAGTGCATAGGAACTTACAAGAACACACTGGATTTCTGGCAGAATGAACATGTATTCTGTACATGCAGAAAATGTACTTAACCTCAGAAAGAAAACTAATGCAGCCACCACATCTAAGGACTGGTAAGCTGCATTATGTTACATTTTCCCTACCCTTGGATTAATCATCAGCATTATATAGCTTCAGAGTTTTTTTGGGGTAATAATTCTAGTAATAAGATAACAATGTTCTAACTGCACAATACAGAAGGTTCCGGCTTACTGGTAAACTACGTGCGGCACTCAAACCACAGCTGAGCCGGTAAAGCAATAAAATGACTTGTTTCTCTGTCATGGGGGGTGCTGGGTATCTGGGACCGCAGCAAATTAGAATTTCATTCATTCCGGCTCTCCGCGGTAATTAAGAAGCCGAATATGTTTTTGCACGCCATTCAATACCTCCCAACGCTTTCAGAATGGATCAGCGGAATCGTTTTGCTGGTGAATAGGCGCCATTGATAAAATTACTGAAAATGTCATTTTGTGTTCCCGGAAGCCATCTTTATTGAGAATGCTTAACATTCAGCTCAGGCTTCTCAGTTCTTCAGAGAGAGACCTTTCTGTATGGTGGAAAAGGCAACATTTAAAAGGTAAAAAGGGACAGGTGCGCTGGATGGGAGACGCTTCTATTATAAATACCTTCAAAATCTTTATAATATTCATGATAATGCATGGGCCATTAAACACAGGATTCCCACGCAGGACAATGTGATATTAACCATTTGCTGACCAGGTGTTACACTCCCTTCCTGTCCAGGCCATTTTTCAGTATTCAGCGCTGCGGTACTTTGACTGACATTTATTCCGTCATACAACGCTGTACTGAAATTAATTTTATACCATTTTTTGGGGACAGATAGAGCTTTTTTTTGGCGGTATTTAATCACTAAGGATGGGCTCGGGCGTGTTCGCAGCTCCACGTGCCGAGCCCGCCAGGAAGCTGACAGCGCCAATCATAGCTGCAGAGATTGGGAAATGTCTCAGTGCCTGTGATTGGCGCTGCGCGCTGTCAGCTTCCTGGTGGGCTTGGAGCTGCGAACACGCCCGAGCCCATCCTTATTAATCACCACTGGGGTTTCCCCTATATTAAATTATGAAACATTTAATACCCAATTTTTTGGAAAAATATAAAAGACGGGGTCACGTCAGGTAAATAGACACCAAACACGCCAAGCCTTAAAATTGCGCGCGCCCGTGAAACTTCAAAAAAACGACAATACCCAAAATTGGCCATAGGCGACGCTTTACAAGCTTTTACTGCTCATCAGTTTTGTGTTATCAGTGATTGATGGCCCTAAAATTATTGCTCTCACTCCGACGTTCGAGGCGATATGTAACATGTGTACCGCAATTGTCGCTTTTGCGCGCTGGCAAACACCTCTATGAGTAAGCCACACTGGTGAAACGCGTGGTAGGGTTTACCCCGAGTAAGCCACATTAGTGAAACGCGTGAGAGGATTTGCTGGATCTGGGTAGCTTGTTTGTGATGTATACAAGAGTTTGGATTACATTTTTCTTTGGACTTCATACGTTTATGGTGAGCACACACTGTTTCAGCCTGTACCTCCGGGCTCAACACAGCAGGTACTGACCGCAGAATTGGAGCGGTGAGGATTTTGGACAGCATGTAGAGCTGCGCAAATCTCTGAACTGGATGAGCAAAAATAAAAATCTAACTATCTGGCTGGAGTATAGCTGAAAATCAGAATTCCTTTTCTCTATACTTGTTCCAGGTCAGTGGCGTCACAAGGGGGGTGCGGCCCGCAGCTTGGTGACACCATTAGAGGAGTAAATTCAAACGTTTCACCGGCACACACTCAGGGAATCGAACATCAAAATCCAGATTTATTAAATAAAGTGCAAGATGTCACATAGCGTCATAAGGTGCTGACATTTCGGGTCCACGCAGGGATCCTTCTTCAGAGCGACATAGTGATGATATCCATGCAGTCACCCTGAGCACCACAGATGCCTTTTGAATTATAATACCGTAGGAGTGCGGATGGCACTTGGATTTTGTACCATTCGAGGGGTGACACCAAAATGACTGGCAGTCATTTTGGTGTCACCCCCTCTAAAAAGGCGGGCACCCGGGCAAGGAACGAGAGCCCGACAGTTG
Organism: Nanorana parkeri; assembly: GCF_000935625.1. Lineage (NCBI taxonomy): Eukaryota > Metazoa > Chordata > Amphibia > Anura > Dicroglossidae > Nanorana > Nanorana parkeri. The sequence continues at coordinate 238,566 of NW_017307494.1, read as the reverse complement.
CTCGAGAGAGCAGGGGACCCGGCGGCAAACCTTATTCCGCCGGTGATGTCCCCTCCTCTCTCTGCCGGCGTCCATCAACCAAAATAACAGCGATACAGCATGATGACGTCACTGCGGTGTGTCACCCAGTACCCGCACCGGGTGTCCCCCCACCTTGCCTTTGTTCCAGGTCAGCCAGTTAGGAAGTGTTAAAGCCATTGTATTAGGCCAACAGCCAGGCAATCCGCATTCTCAGGAGAGGTCAGCAGTGACAGCCGACATATTCCTTTATGACAAGCTTCCTTTAATACGAAGAAAAAAAAATGAACCATCAATGTAATCTTCTAAAATCATTGCTAAGATATCCATCAGTGTAAGAATACTGAAAGAGTTAAGCGTCTGCCGCTTGGGGGTTAACCCATCATTCCTCCACTTTCAGCGATATGCGCCGTCTTCCATCCGTGACATCACAATGGTTTCTGTGGCAACAAAATCCAATGCCAAAGAGGCCGCACAATGCAGTGTGAGTTTCCTTCCGAGTGCCCTTGTGGGAAATGTGCTAATTTATGCAATCCGTCAGGACAGGAAAAAAAAAAGAAACATGCAGAAAAATGTAACTGTACTCTGATGGAGGTTCATGCATCCTACCCCCGAAACATACAACCAAATGAAGAGGCAGAGATATGAAATGGTGATACATTCTCCTAGATTATGGATATAAATCTCTGGTAATAAATGGTTATGGATGGAGAAAGTATGACCAAATCACACCCAAAATAAAGCAGAACCCAATCAGAGTTCAATCAATGACACCTGGACACCTACAGGGCTTCTAGGAAGGTCTTCAGTTCATATATGAAATTGTCTAAATACCCATTTGGGCGCCATTTTTCTTTTGGATACTCTGATATGATAAAGATAATATTCCATATCAGCTGTCAGCCTTTGATAGAGCCAAAAACATTTTGGCTTTGCTGTGCATGTAGTAAAAACCACTAGCCAATATAAAATGAATGGGGCCAAGACTTTTTATTTATTATAGGCATTTATTATAGGCATTTATATAGAGCCGATAATTTACGCAGTGCTTTATATACTATTCATTCACATCAGTCCCCGTCCTCATGGAGCTTACAATCTAAGGCCCCTATCTCACATGCATACATACCAGCAATGGTGTAATCATAGCCATAGCAGCCCAGGTGGCTGCTATGGGGCCTGGGGGTGGAAGGGGCCCCATTAGGTTGTTGAGGCAAATTAAACATAGAACATGTGAAGATATTACAGTATTGTATCATTAAGGTTTAGAGTGGTTGCATTGGACAACAACTCTAATCCCCTGTAAAGTCTACAGTGTAGAGAAGACTTCAGATGCTCAAGAGGAGTCTTTGGGATCTTGACATTGTTAAGCTGCCCATACACCTTATGATTATCAGCCGATTGTCGTTTGCAATCGCGTTTGCGTCCGATATTCGTAAGGTTGATGGGCAGTGTACAACTGCAAATACTGTACAATTGATCGACTTTTGACTTTCCAGCAGGTTAGAAAAACTTCGTACGATTTTCGCAAGGTTGGTGGCGTTTCCGTACGTCAAAATTCGTACGATTACAACTGCTCATGTGCAAACGAAAATACATGCAGTCGATTACCGTAATTCGTCCAGGTGTTTTTTTTTAAACTACCGCTAATTAAACCTTGCGATGATCGGGGCAGGATGGGGCCGCCCTACGAAAATCGTAGGACGGTTCTATCATCGGACGAAATGTTTCGTCCGATGATCGCAAGGTGTATGGGCAGCTTAACTCATACCTCAGAGAGAAGTTGTCAGGGGTCCTCTATCACATTTTTGCTATGGGGCCCTGGGATCTGTAGTTACAGCCCTGCATACTAGAATGTCTTGTCATGTGGCATGACAAGACATTCTAGAATGGCATGTAGGAGAAAACGCACACAAGCACAGGGAGGACATGCAAACGCCATGCAGATAGTGTCCTGACTAGTATTCAGAACGAGGACCCCCCAGTGCTGCAAGGCAGAAGTGCTATCCACTAAGCCACTTACATTTTTATAACCAACAATACAGTTGCTTCTCACATTCATATTAACATGGAGACGACCCGAAACATTTCAATAAAGAACCAGGTCAATAGAGATCGATAAATGCCAAAAGTTGTTTCTTATTTGTGCGTCAGCTACTAAACCATTTTCACATCCATAGAGGACAGAATTGGGATCTATTATCCCCAAATGCGACAACTCAATGAAGAAAATATAATTCAGCCTCCACTGCTTCAACCATCTCCTCCATTTGCTGGTCTCCACAGAGTGACCGTAGTAGAAGATGATTGCGATCATGTCTATGGAATTATCACTGCGGTCTTTATAGAACACAAGTCAGCTTTCATAAAGCCTGTAAAGCTGTTGCATGATGCAGGTTGTTGAAGGTGAAAGCATATCAATGCTCTTCAGTTTTAATGTTACCACTATAATATAATGGCGGCATCAATAAACTGCATGAAACATACATACAATCTGAGCAATTACCAGTGTGGTGGTGAAAGAATCTCTGTCTCTTCTTATGGGAACCAGAATATCTGCATTGTCTAGGGCTCAGCATGCTGGAAGATCTCTACAGTTAGCTCCAAGCTGAAGATTAATCATTCTCTATCACTTTTATTGCCTCTTATATGTTAATATTATTCCTAACAGAGGAACAAACGAATTATGTGATGTCAATGTAATTACATGAACTATATATGGAATAATTATGTTTTATTGAATGGCATTTTAATCAAATCATTTACAAATCATGCTACATTAATAAATCTTTTTGTAATTTTATACTTATACTTTAACAAGAGAGCGTCCAGTATTTTTAAAAGCCCCTCCCCCTAGTGTCTTGGCATATCCCTAGGTGGATTTCATTACTTACTCCAATTATTCCTAACAGAGGCTGATTCAGGCGCTTAAGAGGCAGACTGATGTTGGCCATACAATAAGCAATTCTTTGGCAATTTCATCCACTTTTAATCAGCTTTAGCTTGTTTCGATAGACACCGTTGGTAAGAGGTTGGTCCACCTGGTTGTTTTTGTGAGCAAAGAATGGAAAAGGTCCAAATTGGCACTGAGTTGTCTTGTGTATGGCCAACATGCGAGCTGCCATATGCAGGTATGGCAAACCTTGTGCACTGCTGGAATCTTCCACGGCTTTTCTTCCCACACTTACAGTATACAGCGATTGAGGCAGATAATCCATATTTTTAGCACAACAATGAATCCTTCATTGATCGCATATTTTCAGCATGTTTCAAATTCTTCCAGTTATTAATAACAAGCACTTCTGCGGCTCCAGCGATTCCCTATTGCTGCATGAAATATATGTACCTGTATCATCCCTTGAGAAATTCACTCATACGTACAAACACCTCAACACATTTTAGCGAAGGCCCCAGTGTGATGCATATAATTCCCCAAAAAAACTAAAATGAAAAACGTTTTTTTCCGTCAATTTGGATCACTTACCAGCAAGTATTCCAGGCGCCCGAATATCTTCATTATTTCAGCTTTAGAACGATACGTTCCCGGCGGTCAGACTATGTGTAGCTGCTGATGTATAGGTAGCAGTCATGTCTCGGTGGTTAAACGTCCAGCATACTAAACAGCCATCCTTACAACGTTTGCTTTTTTTTTTCTCCTGATGATGAAATGTAGCAAGTTCTATGTCCTGCTTTGAGATCAACTAATGTCCAGAAAGCATGTAGCCTCCGAGCCCTATTACCCTACCTCCAGCTCAGACAAGAGACCAGGGGACATTAGCATACAGCTGTCACTTGTAGAGCCAAATGAGAAGGACAGGAGACAGATAAAAGCTGTGGCCAGCACATGTTTATCGACTTACTCCCCAGGCCATAGAGGTGATGCTGCTAATGTTTTCTCATCCTAAGAGTCCATTGAAAGAGACCGCACCTCCTCTACCCCCTGTTCAAATCACAAAAGAGCTCCATCCTTTCGCAGTGAAAGGCAGCAATGCTGATAGGCTAAGGAAGCACACGCCAAGGGTGTTAATAAAACAGTCCCATCTGTCTCTGCCTCCTCTTCGCCACCAGCCTGGTTTAACCTTTTCAACACTACGATGACCATTTCATCAAGTGGAAACATGTACTCAATTCGAATGGCTATACTGTCTCTCGGCACATTCACTTACAGACGCTCTCTGTGTCCAAAGGGAGGAGGAACAGAAGACATGTGTGGATGGCGATGCTCCAAGGATGTGAAACAGTATCTCCAAGGCTATCCTTTTTAAGAGCAGTGCAATTTTATCTAGAAGACTTTGGTTGTTTGTCCATGACTGGAGACATTACAGACAGGACTTTCCTTTGCATACAAAGTCACTCTCATTCTGATAAAGCTAGCCATAAACGCAAGATCTCAGGAGAGAAATAAAAAATTGATTGTCTGAAATGGGTTTTAGTTTTCTCCAGCTAAGGTCAACGTTAGGGTTACCTTTTCAGTGTATGAACATGCATGTCCAGGGATAACAATGGGGCATATTTAGGGGAAGAACTTTTGTAAGTTGGATCTTTCATTGGTCATAACAGGTAAGAGATGCTAGCAATCAGTTAGACATGCAGAGATGAACCAACCACCCTGGCTTTGTTTCCTGGCTGACGTTTTCCTAAACATGAATGGTCATATTGGTCACGTTTAGGTGTCTCTGCAGACCTCTTTAGTTTCTGAGGGACAAGACAAAAAGAACGGGACAGTTTTCTAACAGGTCTGATTTCTATTACCTGAAGGGTGCCGTGGTTGGTGCTGTCTGCAGTGTCAGACCATACTTTGATCCAGTCAAATTGTCCTGTAATGTCTATGAATGATTGTACTGTGCACATCCAGGGCCGGTGCTGCCACTAGGCAAACTAGGCAGCCGCCTAGGGCGCACTGCTACCTGGGGAGCAGCCTCGACCACTCACCCCCTCTTTTTGCCCCCCCTCTATTTCAAATTGCAAATGCCAATAGCAGGCTGGCGCTTGCACCCACCTACTGAGCAGAGAAGCGATACTAAGAGACAACTCTCTCTCTCAGGTCCGCTCCTCTGCTTCCGGCCCGGGGCACATCTATCTATAGCACAGTAAAGACACCTATAAACATGACATGATTGGTGTGTTTGTGTGTGATTCGGCGACAATACTTGCTTACAAGTAGTGGTAAATGTCCATAGCGGATCATTCATGGAAGAAATAGTGAATTGGTGGATGGAATTTTTTTGGATAACCACTACAGTTTCCACTAGGATAAGGACAGTGTTGCATGTGTTAAGAACTGAGACATGTGGCTTAGGACCCCGCAGATATTACTAGAATACGTTTAAAAACACCACATTTTCAGATATATATATTGTAAACCTCGTGTAATCAAGTTATATTCATAAATAAAAAATGACATTAGAAACTAAAAAAAATTATACTGATAAAAATATTATTAGAAATCATGTAAAACCTGAATACAATAAAAAATGATTATGTTTGTCTGCTAAGTACATGACAATTAGAAAATAACTTTTTATTTCTGCAAATTACAGCAGAACATGGTGTCCTTGTGTCTCCACACACTGCATAACAAAATAATTAGAGGAGGAAAGAAACAGGATTTATGGTTTGCCTTGCGCACATAATGATCCTTTTTTCACTGATGACAGGTCCTCGATCACCTCTGACCTCCTATTGACTAAAGTCTGTTCCTGGCTGTCTTGTGTATAATAAGGAAAAGACAATAGAAGTTGCCCTGCTTACCAAATGTCACATTTCATTCCAGGGCCGGACGCAAACAGGCACTTGTGGATGAAGTCAAGCAAGAAGAGACTTTTACAGGGACATGAAAGGAAATAATTCTTATGTACTAAGAACCATATAAAAATAAATAAATATATAAATGAGCTTATTAAAAAGCAAGTCCAGGGAACAAAGCCAACCTGGGGGGTATACATTCTACCCAGCACACACTGCAACTGTGCTAAAGCCAAATATTCCACAAAATTTAGCCTAAGGATCTGCTACCCCCTCCCCCCTTCCAGAATTATCAGCATATGTTAGGGCCCATTCACACCATTTCCTGATCACCTCCTGCCAGACCAGACCAGATTGTTTCTGGACCCACAATGCATCCTATTCTATTTCTGGCCTCTGTTCACACCAGCCCACTGCTGGTCTTGCGTTTTTATGCATTCCAGTCCAGAAAAAGTATAAAAAATGCTTCCATCGAACGCACTGGAACGCACTGAAACACACCATTTTAAGCAAAAAAAATTGAAAACATTTCCAAACACGGCAAAATTGCGGTAGGAATGTGGCAAAAAGGCAATGCACTGCATTCCAGATCTGGTCCTGTAAGGGCACAACGATGGCCGCACATGCGCAAAAGACCAATCTCAGGATAGTGCGCATGCGCGAGGTGCGTGGGAAGACGCACGGTGCACAGGAAGTGAGGTATTTGCATCAATTAAGTGACTGTATAAGGACGAGTCTATCTGCCTTATATTGCTGATGGTCTTGTCAGCTTATGTGCCTGTTGTCTGTGACTACCCTTCTGATTGCTGCCTGCCCCTGACCTTGACCTGTTCTCTGGATTTGCTCTTGCCTGCTGATTTTGTGCTTTGCTGCCCGGCTGGATCCTACCTTTGGCTTCTTCGACTACGACTTCTGGCTCCCGAGTCTGTTCTTATGCTGCCCGCCGGTTTGATCCTTGGCCTGCTGACCTCTCTATAGGTAGTTTCCTGCATGGTGACCGCTTCCAATCCGTGGCACTCGTGCTCCTCATTGCCCTGCGTCCTCCTGTTCCAAAATCCAAATGGGATTCCCAATGTATTCCTATGGTATTTCTAGGCTCTGTTCACACCAGTGCATTCAGTTCCTGTACAGGGAAAAAATGCTGCATGCACTATTTTTTCTGGTCTGGAACACACCAAAATGCATGTAAACTAGGGATGCACCGATATTAGTATCAGTACCAACACCGAGTATTTGGGTGAGTAGTCATACTCGCCCAAATGCTCCGAGTATGGGGAACATGGAGCCAGCTTCCCTGGCAATCAGGAAGTAGGACAGCGAGTAATGACCCGCCTCCTGGCTTCCTGGTTGGCCGGGAAGCCAGCTTTCCAGTCAATCAGCATTGAGCCGACTTCCCGGCTAATCAGAAAGCCAGGAGGCGGCCCATTACTCGCCGTCTGGCTTCCTGATTGCCCGGTTAGCCACTTCCATGATGATTGGCTGGGAAGCAGGTTTCCCAGCCAAACAGCATTGAACCGGCCAAACATGGAGTCGGCTTCCCGTGAAATCAGGAAGTCGGGAGGTGTGCCATTACCCACTGCTCAGTTTCCTGATTGTCCGGGAAGCCGGCTCCATGCCAGCGGAAGCACCGGTATTAGTACTCGGTATCTGTACTTGTACTCTATACCAAGAAACCGGTATCGGTGAATCCCTAATTTAAACGCATGCAAATGCCCTGGACTGCACCTGAAAGCCCATTTTAAAGACAAAAAAACCACTAGAACACACTAAAAACGCGTCAAAAAATGCACTGCAACCCGTTTGCAGATCTGATACAGATCTGGTCTGGACATGGTGTGAACAAGCCCTAAGAAGCCTGATGAAGCCAGACCAATAAAAGATCATTGCTGATTAGCTACTACTGAGTAACACATTTGCATGCTGCTCTTTTGATAATGTAGGTAAAACTTGTACTCCATTTTACTAGATCAGGCAGACACGATGTCTTCTATTGCCTACATTAGTCAGAATAGCATTATTTGTTACAAATCCTGACTTTCCCTGACTCCACATTTGAGCCCTGTTAAAAACCATTAGCCTGGCTAATGCCAGTGGTCTTGCTGTCCACTCAGGCAGTCTCATTGGACAATGCAAATGGGGCTTAGCAAAGTAGTCATGGAAAGTCAGGCCCCAGTAAGTATAACTAAGTCATAGAGGGGCACAGAAGATTTTCTAGCGGGTAAAGACAAAAGCAGATATACTGCGGTGTCTGCTCTCGGGTAGCACAGTCACTTTTATATGCTTAAAATGAAAAACATCTACACTATGGGAACATCAGGACGGGACAAAACCCCAACATGACGCAAATTAGACACTTCTGTCATGGGAAAATGTACCAGTAAACATGTATAATATGAAGTTATTTATACTTGGCATCACTCTCTGTTTCAGTATCAACCACAGATTTTTCCATTACTGGGGTTAAAAATGAGATCCATGCAACTTTGCAAATTTGAGAGCAAACATGTGAAGAAGAATCTACTACTGGATTAAATTACACTGTCTGAAAGTCTACAGTAGATAATATGACAGGACACACAGAAAAAGCTGCTGCCCATAATTTATGTGGAACAGAGCTTATTCCACCAAAGGATTCATAACAGGCCAAGCAGGCAGAATAATATATGTGTTGAAACAAAATATTCATTAGGCAGTACTTTGTATAATTTACTTTTTCTGTGAGAACTTTCTTCCCATAAAACATCTAGCAGAACTTGAAACCAGAGAATATTGACTGTGAACGGGGCTGGTGTTGGAGTTTGGAATGCAGCTGCCTGACACTGTGGGGAATCCCTGGTATGTAAAGATGGACCCCCTATGGTTGTGACAGCATGAAGTTCATCAGATAACAGAGTGGAGTAGCTTGAATTTGAACACGTTACCAGTAATGGCATTACCAGCATACATACAGTATATGCCCAGATGAGAAGAGGTCCAGCACTGTGTCCAGATGCCCATATACAAGTGGGTTGTCTGCAGAGAAAGGTCTATTTAAACCTTGTTTGCCAACATTAAACTTGTTAACAGACCATCACTGACTTTCAAGGCCCACGGATACTTACTTAGTTATACAACAGCAGGGATGAAAGATGTGATCATTCAAGGGCACCATGAGCACGTACATGCTGCTATTGTATGATCTCTTCTATTGCCCAAATATGATATAGGTGGTTAACACCTCCATGGAGCACCCATATCTGCCAGATTTGATTATTATTATGAACTGAACTGAAAAGGCGATGTCTAATGTGGCCTGACCTTGTAAGGACAGCTAAGACCGTCTTCTTCTAGTTTAGAAACATGGAGACTACCATTGCTGACCTTTCCACTGGCAAAAATGTTGTCTGGCTGTCATACTGATCCTGTTTTTTCAATATTTCGAGTCACTAACATACAACAAGCATGCAGTTACACTTGTCCGGTGTGCATTATGTTATTGCATGTCATTTCACACGTTAACATGCATTGCATAGGGGTAGTCCATTCATTCTGTATGGGCTGCCAATGTACAGAAGGGACCAAAAACAGACATTAAGTATTTACTGCAATGTACTGCAAAGCAAAAGTATGTTTCAGCTCTCAGGGCAAAGTGAAAGTGTCTCCTGAAAGCCCACTTTCCCCTTATCCCATTTATATTCACCAATTTACCCTCTCACTGCCTCCCCACTTTATCAGAGCCTTCTCTCCTTTGTTCTAATGAGCTTCCGGGTATTTGGGAGCATATGAGCACCCTGCGTGACTGTACTTGGGCCTGAGCAGCTTTTCAGCCACCGGGGTAAGCTCCAACACCATTAGTCACAGGAGCTTACCCAGAGTAGAATTCTGCAGTGGTCAAGTGGTAAGAAAGCGCGGACCTGCGAGTAAAAATCGGTGAGGGAGTGGGTTAATAGGAGAAGCTGTCCCTTTACTTACCCCTGTAAAGTTATTACAGAACAGGGGTAACTTATGGTAGCAAGTTATCAAGAACTGCATGTGCCGAGATCTGAAGCATCACATGCTAAAAGACTGAAACATCAACATGAACTTTTTAGGGTCCTTTTTCTAATATAAAAAAAGATACAAATCCCACACTAAACATGTGCGGAAAGTAGGAAACTAAATCAGAATTACACCTTCTTAATTTAGTATCCCATATACACCATTTACTGATTCTCAATGGGACTCCAGGTTATACTTTTATTGTATTACTGTTTGTAACGGATAATAATGAGCAAAAATGCACAAAAATAAAATGGGTTAAAGACAATAACAAGGCTGCGTAAGGCTGGAAGGATTTTCCATTGAACAAGCCAAAATGTCATTATTGCATGTAGACTGTAACCTCCTGCAGAATCAGCGCCAGATTGTCTAACACATTTTAAAAAGGACGATACAAGTCCTGATCACAAGCCCAGTGTAAGCTTCACCTCCCATGAAGAGATTTGTAGGTGTTCTCAATAATGCATTCAGATAATTTTAAAAGTGTTGGAATTTTTTTGTGCAGTTGGCATGATTGTGAGTGGGACTATACATCAACTAAAAATTGGCTTTGTAGATTGGCAAATGTCTCTCTACCACCCAACCTTCTAGGTGAGACATCTGTCCATCCAACCTTCAAGGGCACCATGAGCACGTACATGCTGCTATTGTATGATCTCTTCTATTGCCCAAATATGATATAGGTGGTTAACACCTCCATGGAGCACCCATATCTGCCAGATTTGATTATTATTATGAACTGAACTGAAAAGGCGATGTCTAATGTGGCCTGACCTTGTAAGGACAGCTAAGACCGTCTTCTTCTAGTTTAGAAACATGGAGACTACCATTGCTGACCTTTCCACTGGCAAAAATGTTGTCTGGCTGTCATACTGATCCTGTTTTTTCAATATTTCGAGTCACTAACATACAACAAGCATGCAGTTACACTTGTCCGGTGTGCATTATGTTATTGCATGTCATTTCACACGTTAACATGCATTGCATAGGGGTAGTCCATTCATTCTGTATGGGCTGCCAATGTACAGAAGGGACCAAAAACAGACATTAAGTATTTACTGCAATGTACTGCAAAGCAAAAGTATGTTTCAGCTCTCAGGGCAAAGTGAAAGTGTCTCCTGAAAGCCCACTTTCCCCTTATCCCATTTATATTCACCAATTTACCCTCTCACTGCCTCCCCACTTTATCAGAGCCTTCTCTCCTTTGTTCTAATGAGCTTCCGGGTATTTGGGAGCATATGAGCACCCTGCGTGACTGTACTTGGGCCTGAGCAGCTTTTCAGCCACCGGGGTAAGCTCCAACACCATTAGTCACAGGAGCTTACCCAGAGTAGAATTCTGCAGTGGTCAAGTGGTAAGAAAGCGCGGACCTGCGAGTAAAAATCGGTGAGGGAGTGGGTTAATAGGAGAAGCTGTCCCTTTACTTACCCCTGTAAAGTTATTACAGAACAGGGGTAACTTATGGTAGCAAGTTATCAAGAACTGCATGTGCCGAGATCTGAAGCATCACATGCTAAAAGACTGAAACATCAACATGAACTTTTTAGGGTCCTTTTTCTAATATAAAAAAAGATACAAATCCCACACTAAACATGTGCGGAAAGTAGGAAACTAAATCAGAATTACACCTTCTTAATTTAGTATCCCATATACACCATTTACTGATTCTCAATGGGACTCCAGGTTATACTTTTATTGTATTACTGTTTGTAACGGATAATAATGAGCAAAAATGCACAAAAATAAAATGGGTTAAAGACAATAACAAGGCTGCGTAAGGCTGGAAGGATTTTCCATTGAACAAGCCAAAATGTCATTATTGCATGTAGACTGTAACCTCCTGCAGAATCAGCGCCAGATTGTCTAACACATTTTAAAAAGGACGATACAAGTCCTGATCACAAGCCCAGTGTAAGCTTCACCTCCCATGAAGAGATTTGTAGGTGTTCTCAATAATGCATTCAGATAATTTTAAAAGTGTTGGAATTTTTTTGTGCAGTTGGCATGATTGTGAGTGGGACTATACATCAACTAAAAATTGGCTTTGTAGATTGGCAAATGTCTCTCTACCACCCAACCTTCTAGGTGAGACATCTGTCCATCCAACCTTCTAGGTGAGACATCTGCCCATCCAACCTTCTAGGTGAGACATCTGCCCATCCAACCTTCTAGGTGAGACATTTGCCCATCCAACCTATTGAGTGAGGGATCTGGTCATTGATGAAGTGTGTATGGCCGCCCTATGCTATACATCAGGGGTGGGGAACCTCCAGCCCCCCAGCTGTGGTGAAACTACAACTCCCATGAGGCATTGCAAGATTCTGACAGCTGCAGGCATGACTCCCAAAGTCAGATGCATCATGGGATTTGTCGTTTCATTGTAGCTGGAGGGCTGGAAGTTCCCCACCCCTTCTATACATCTTTCCTTTTTTGGATGATCCATGTCCATTTGCACAGAGTTTTTCCAACAATGCACAATAACAAGCAACTGGAAGTGCATGTTACCACTCTCTAAGAAAGTCCAAGAGGTGCTTAACATACAGGATGGATTGGGCCCCGTACAGGCAACCTAAGTGTTGTCAGTCTTCTAAGAGTTGACAGGTCAGTCTCCGGAATAAATGAGCCAGTAAACTTGCTTTGACTCTGTTCTTAGACAAACCGCCATTAGTACTCCCTGGTGACCTTCGCCCCTTGTCAAAGCTCTCTTAAATACATACGGTAGGTGTACACAGGCAGTATACATCTGTCAACTATTCATTACCCTGCAGTGCCTTTGCAGGATCGTGTCCACAGCCTGAGCACTTGTAAAATTGATGATCAATAAACCACTATGATAAACAAAAGACAGATGGGCCTTGAACTCTGCATATTGTTCACTTAGGCCATCCAAAGTCTGCTCAGAACAGAGTATACTATGTATGCACATTTCTCATTTTTTAGCTGATCTTTACATGAATATGTTAAGAAGATCTTTGTCTTTTTTCAGAATGAATTAGAAAATCCTTTGAACTCAGAGGCTGTTAAGACCCACTGGAAACACCCCACCAATACTTAAAGCCAGAGGCTGTTAAGACCCACTGGAAAAAACCCACTAATACTGTTGCTTTAGTTTTACTTGATTACTTGCAAGTTGAACATCAAGCTCACTTCTTATACCTTCTAATGGAAAGATATTCCTACCAGAGTTCCAAGATCCAGTTGCAGAGACCATGCTCATCCAAAATCAGGACATTTTTACAATAAAATGCATAAAATAACCAATCAGATTCTTCACAGAGAATAAAAGATGAAAACTGATGGGCTCCTTATGGGCAAGTTCACCCCTTTTGTTACAGCTTTCTTTTGTTTAATCTTTCTACATCAGAACATCTTAGGGCGGTGTAGACTTTTAATAGGAAATACAACACTCACCTGTAGGAGGGTCTGGACATCGAAGATTGATCAACAAGGTTGTAGAAAGAAAGAATTAAACATAAAAAACAGAAAGTTAATATATGTTACTTAAAAATGTATTGGATACAAGAAGATTACTACATGTCTGAAACAGATATACGCAGGCTCTCAAATCCATTCTGACCACACAAGGAATAAGCATTCAACAGCATGCAATACAGTTGTCCTACTGCCTTATATTATATGTTGGCCCTGACTGCCTAAATACTGTACAATGACAGGCATGCATCTAATAAGTGTGAAGTGTTATAATTCTCTGGGTTATTTTGTACGGTCCAGAGTGTCCCCATTTGGGGCTTTTTTCTTTCCTGTTCTTATGAAACCCAGGACATTGCTGTGAGCTAAACCTTCTGTTTCCCCTGTCAGGAGTGCATCCTCCATAGTATGGAGCACAAGAAAGTACGAGAAAGCACAGAGGAAAAACTTTTTCCCCATTCTATCTTTGGCACCAATAGAACACCAAAGGTCAGCCTCCCTTTATTTTTATTAATAGGAATTACATGAGCAATTCCTCAGTCACACACAAATAATCCAGTAATCACAACCCCCACCTACCGGAGGATCTCATTAATAAGGGACAAAGGTTATTGATTAGTTTCCCTACAAGACTGTATTATTTCTCACAGATGTCAATACACATCCATGCCATTTCATTGCAGATAGCACTGCAGAGTATAGCAGGGATCATTGTTTTACAAGGAATAATGCTGAGATAAGGAGATACTATAATAATATAGCGGGAAGGGCAGAAATACTGAATACTCTGAAACTAGACACAATGAAAGGACAATTTCAGGAACACTGGCCTTTATATACTGCCATTATCTATAAAGTAATGCAGTCCATCCAATCAGGACACATAATTACACTGACAGTATAGGAAAACTATAAAAGCAACAATAATAGAAATATAATACTGTTTTAATCACCATTTGATGCACACATGGACTTTCAGATATCAAAGTAATTATGTTTAACAGATAATAACTGTGATGTATGTAAAGTATCGGCTACATTGTATCAGCCTTACTGTAGCATTGTCAGAAATATTAGTTTGAAAAGAATGTGTAGTGTATTCAAACAGATATGCAAGTTCACACGTTCCCAATGAAAGGTAGTGTTAATGCCACTGCATACAAGGACGTTTTAGACAATTGTGCACTTTCAACTCCAAGCCAGATTCACACCTAAGCGTTTGCGTTATTGCATGAAAAAACATGCGCTTTTTCCTGCACGTTTATGTCGTGTGTTTTGACGCGTGTAGCAGATTGTGATACATTTAAGCCAATGGACAAAACGTGCATATACGTGCTTCAAAATGTGCAAAACTAATTGCAACTCGTGTTTTCAAGCGTTTCCTATTGAGTATGTAGGGCCAAAACGAGCTGTAATCTGCCAAAAAGAAGCTTATGTACGTTTTCCGGTGACAGGCGTTTTGCTTATTGTGACAAAATGGTTAGGTATGCACTGTGGCCATAGGAATGAATGGGATTTTTTCGGTAAAGCTTTTGGTCAGGCTGAATCTGCTGCGACAATACGCTAAGTGTGAACCAGGCCTCATGGTAACAGTTTGGGGGGAAGGTTCTTTTTTGTTTCAGTATGACTGTACCCCTGTGAACAAAGTCAGCTCCATGAGGACATGGTTTGATGAGTCTGGAAAAACTCAGGTGGCCTGCTCAGAGCCTTGACCTTAACTCTGCTGAACACCTTTGGGATAAATGGGAAAGCCAATTAAGAGCAAGGTACCCTTGTCCAACATCAGTCGCTAACCCCAGAAATACACTTTTGGCGGAATGAGCACAAAATTCCCCAGACTTCCTCCAACATCTTGTAGAAATCCTTCCCAGAAGAGAGCAGGTTGTTATAACTGGGAAGGGGATGCTGGTGTGTGTGGGGACATGGGGTTCATAATAATGTCCATGCTTCTGGAATGGGATGTCCAACAGGTTTATATAGGTATGATTGTCAGGTGTCCTCAAGTTTTTGACATATACTGATTTTCAGTAAGCTTCTGCAATTTTTACAACACTTTGCCAGGTTAACTGAACCCTCAGTTGTGCACTCTATAGAATCCTGAACTCACCCTTTGCTGTATTGTTGCATGCTTGTGTTCCATTTCTCTCTTCTCCACAGCTGAGTCGATGACTAATTGATCCAACTATAAAGGAAGCAAATAATCATTATTACTCTCTTACATTTGAGGCTAATGAAGGATTTCCATTATAAACCCATCACAAGGAATATGCTATATGAGCTGGTCACCTGAGAACTGGCCCCGATATCCTGTTTTAGAGTGACTCCTTTCCCTTGCTGGGTCCTATGGAGCCACCCTTCTGAGTGCTAGTAAGCGGTGTGCAGGCACATCAGGGAAGGCCATTTCCCTGCTGACCGCTCCTCCCTCTTCCCTTCTCCAAGCTAGTAGATGGACAGCGGATAGAGACTGTGCTGTCCCTTGTGATCTTGTACTGGACTGGAAGTTTAGGGAAGCATAACTGCGACAGCTGGAGCTGTTCGTAATCATGATGACTAAGTGTTTGGGCAAAAACGTAAAACAAATACTATGCTGAGAAATGTATATTTGTTTGATCTGGATTCATTATTGATAAAACATTTGAGAGTATAATACTACTTCAAGTTCAGAAACCAATTGTAACCAATCAGAATCCATCTTGTACTGTTCTATTTCAGGGAAAGGGAATTTTAATTGGTTGCTATAAGTTACTGCACTTTATTCCAGCCAAAACATTTTTTGTTGTTCTTTTGATTAGAGTGGGAATGGTTGGAAGTGGAACCTCTTTCAGGTTTATACTGTGATGCTTTTGAATAAATTTGGGCGGTGAAGGAGTGCGATTATGCCAATTCTGGCTCTGAAAAAAAACTGCTTTTTGCATAGGAAAGATATGGGTCTCAGGGAAGGGAGCAGAAATAAAAACAGCTCTATAGACAAATAATATGGTACCTTCTTCAACGCACAGATTCCCTTCTTAGGCCCTTATTGGTAGCCTTAGGTTAACTTAAAAAAAGGAATTATATAAAAAAAAACAGAATGTATGACACTGAGGAAGATCAGTTGGGATATGGTATACTCCACACACAAAGACACACATACCTCTGAAGCCAGCTTCTTCATGTACGGGTTCAGTTCATTTAATAAAGTGTAGCCTTGCTGGAAGAAGACGTACTGGGCATGCATAAATGACAGCATCTAAGGACAGTAAGGAAGAACACAAGTTACAACTTTTTGCATATATACATGCACACAACTATACAATCAATTATTCAATATACCAATCATTTCAATTAAAGCTGAATTGAAGTCTTGACACCCTCTTATCTTTTCATAATCCTGTACCTCTGCATGATATCATTTTAACATATGCAACGAAAGGCCTTATACCTTTGTACTTGTACAAATTCTGTTTCCAGCCCGCACACTGCAGTACGCTGTTCTGGCAGAGCTGAGTAACAGTCACACACCGCAAGGCAAAAGTCTTCAAACAGACTTGTGATGCAGAGAAGAGGAGGGGTTTGTGTCTGACCAGGTCTGGTACATTACAGAATGTTTGGTCTAACTATGGTGACTACTGAACTACACAGTCACATTCAGACTTCCTGTACAACCATTTAACAGGCAATTAAAGGTTAAATTATGAAAATTGAGGTTTTTAGTACACAGAATATCGGACTGCATTTCTATTTTTGTCCTTTCAAAGGGGTTTTACAGAATTGTATCTTAAAAAGAAACATTTTGCTTTCTGCTATTGAGAAACAATAAAAAGTAACCATCCAAAATCCAGTTAGTTCAACCAAATTTGTCTTCATCTATGTAGTGTCAAATGATCAAAGCGTAAGATCCCTTTACATGATCAAAATGATGGTTTGATCAGTCGTTGATAGCTACTGTCTGGAAAGGGTTTTCTGGATCATAAAATCATCTAAAAAATATTACAACTTCTTGGGCAGATAACTAGGGTTGCCACCTGCCTAGGATTCACCCGGACAGTCTGGGTTATGAATGCTGTGTTCGGGTTTCATGGGAGCAGAAACCCGGACAAAAGATGTCGGGCAGATAGGGGCAACCAAAATTAAGATAGGGGCTACTGGCCCCCCACTGACAATAGGCTCAACTGTGATATTTACATACAAATGGGTCGGAGTTATTTACATATGAATAAGCCGCGACTCATTCTCCACAAAAAATGTCTGCGCGTCGCTAGAGTGTTCGGGTTTCGCTTGAAGAAAAGGTGGCAACCCTACAGATAACACAACTTCTATATGTATGCATTTCTTTTATGTATTTATTTATTACAGGTATTTATATAGTGCTGACAATTTACGCAGCACTTTACATAGTTGCCCATTCACATCAGTCCCTGCCCTCAAGGAGCTTACAATCTAAGGTCCCTATCTCACATGCATACATAGAGGGCCAACTTAGAGAGGAGCCAATTAACCTACCAGTATGTCATGGGAGGAAACCGGAGTACCCGGAGGAAACCCACGCAGGCACAGGGAGAACATGCAAACTCCTTGCAGGTAGTGACCCCAGCGCTGCAAGGCAGAAGCGCTAACCACTACGCTACTTAAAGCAAGATAGCATGGTCTATGGTACACCCTACAAGAGCAAATAGAAGCATTCTTATACATGACAGAATTGTAAAATTAAGTAAGTTTAGAGGATTAGAAAAACTATGATCAAAAGGGGAGTTTTCTTTTACATTTTATTTGGCAATAGAGTGAGACTAGCCGCTCTCTGCAAGTCAATGTTATACGAGACATTGTCACTTCCTCTGTGGTCTCTCTCCAGGTATTTTTAGTTCGTTTGGTCAGTTTGCGTGCTCTATTATTCTTAAAAACCACAAAAGGCCAACAAATAAAATACAAATCCTAATCAAATGAAAAGCAGAGGTGATGGACCGTATAAATAACTGAATTATTAACAATATTCTACCTAGAGGCATGCGGCAGCAGCATACTAAGGTTAACAAGTCAGCACAAGGACACATTTGAGGAAGCTAAAAAAAAAAACGAACATCCATAAAAAGGGAAATGGCCTGCGGGAATAAACCAGAATCTTCTGCGCACACAGACACTGCGTATACCGAAAGGATGGAGAGAGACAAGCTACTAGACATCTCTGTTTAAAGGAAGGGATGAAAATGTGAACTTGGACTGTGCTACATTTCATTATCAGGATAGTACAGGGATGCATGGAACTAGTGAAGTACACACCATCTTCCCAGAATGCTTAGCAGTACAAGGAAGAGGACACTAACATAGAAGAGTGACCAAGTGATCCATCAAGTCTGCCTCTTTTTTTTTATTTAGATCTGTGTTTGTAAGGTGCCAAAATACTGGTCATACCTTAAAGAGACATTGCCATATTGCCCATTCAGTAAATTTAGGAGCATGTGTCCCCCCTCCTATGTGGCCAATCACTAGGCCCATGTGCTCTCACATGACCGGGGAGTGACATTCCCGCTTCCTTTAACGTCTGTAACGGGTTGCACTGTGGAAGCAGGAGATGTAAGGGAGCACTGGTAAGGTCTGTAGGCTTCAAGGAAACCTGGCAAGTGATTTGGCACCATGTTGCCCGCATAAATTGCAATGCCTGTTTTAAGTAGAGTATAATTATCTTGTTCAGAGCTGCAATAACGCCACTACATAGCAGGATCAGACATACCTGAAGCATAAGCAGGAGTTTGCATGTTATACTGGTCTTCCTAAAAGGATCTTTATTTTATGGAACCACTACAGGCAAGCAGAGCTGCATAGGCAGAAGCCTTGCTCCATTACAAAGGCTAACTGTTCATTTATGTCTAGGGGTATTGTGAAGAGGACTTTTACCTGATCCCCTCTTCCCTGGCAATCAGCGTTCACCTCTTTCCTTTCGTGAAATGTCCCTCGATGTCCTCACATATAATACAGGGCTATGTATGTGATGAAATCAGTGGGCCTCTGGCCATTGGAGCAGATGGGGGTAAGAGGCTACAAGCACTGGAGCGAGGATCAGGTAAGTAAAAGTCCTTTATTCAGGTCTCTCAGACAAAAACAAGCATTTAACCTTTGCAGCAAGAGAGTAGCCACACTGCAAGGGTATTTTTTTTAATTTTAACTGAAGATGGCTTAAAAGACAATGCATCGAGGCTTCTCTATGGCTATAGCAATCCATACTAAATGTCAATCAAAGGAATGGAGATGGGGCAAAAGATGCTATATTGCATAGGGGTCACATTCTCCAGCCTTACCTTTAACCTTGAAAAGTTTTACAGGTTCCTTTACTTTAATGAAATTGCTTACTCTATCAACTACATTCTGTGAGCTTCTTTTACATTAGAAGTTGCAGCAAGTCAGAAATAGCCATCCTCATTTCCTGGTTGGAGGATGTCCATCATCATCTAGCT